>NW_017672108.1:0-88465 GCF_001879085.1 Nicotiana attenuata
TTCAGCCCTCGATACCTTTGTTCCTTCAACACCCTGGACTCGGCTAGTAAGTTTCTTGAGCTCTGTGGCCAGGTTCTTGATAGAGAGACTTTGTCATCAGACTGAGGTGTGCTTGAAATGGGTTGCGTGGGATGCAGCATAGTTTCCACATAAATGGGATTGTTGTGATGAGGGTAAGAATGGTCATTTGTAGAGTTTAGTGGTTCGGGGATGAGTAATGGGGTGTTACTTGAAGTGTGGCATATGTTGCAGTGGTGATGGGGAGCGGGTTGATTTTGTGGTTTCGAGATGTTTTGTGGGGGTGAGGGGTTTTGAGTGTTGGGAAAGTTGACATCTGGGGTAGTGAGGGAAAATGACAAGCTGGCCAAATTCCGGACTTGGTCTAGTTCTTCCTGAAATTTCAATTACTTTTGTTCAAGCTGGGAGGCACTTTCCTTGGAAGCCTGAATACCCTGGGAAGTCTCTACCCTTTCAACCGAATTCTCCTTCCTGATGTTACCCAAGTCTTCCATTTTTCCTTTGTTCTTGTTTCTGATAGGACTTGGAGGAGGAGGAGGTGGAGGGCCCTTGGATCTTGTAGAGTATGATGATGCCAGAGTGCAACGGACTAACCTTTGGGGAAGGGGAATAAAACAAAAAGTAAAACAAAAAGGTAACAAGTTAGTAAAGATTATGAGGAGAAAACGTTGCTATATTTAAACACGTAATGCAAGAATATAAATAGGGTCCTAATTTTGGTGCCTCGTTGGGCCCGAGGTAGGCCTAGCGACAAGTTACTTTGGAGAACTTATAATGCTAAATGCCTCATTTTATTTATAAAAATAAGAAGAATCCCAAAACGACACTTAAAAAATAGCAGAAAAATAAAATGTCACTAATGGCCGTTGGCCTTATCACATTTTAAAGCAACAGAAAAGAAAAGACTCCTAACTACTTGGTCCCAGAAGGACCCTCCCCAGACTCGGCATCGTTAGCTCCATCGAACAGCTTCACCAGCTCACGCAATCCCAGCAGCAAGTAAGCTCTATCCAAGTGTCCTCCTTCGTTTCCCTCGGCATTCTGCCAGTTTTCGATCCTTTGAATGAACTTCCTTTCCAATTCTACCAAACCTCGCTCCAAATACCCTAGTCGTTTGTTGGCGCTGACAGCCATATCTTTCCATTCCTTGATCAACTTTTGATGGGCTTCTTGAATTTCCCGGCGCTCATTCTCGCATTCCCGAATCCTCTTACGCAATTGGTTGTACTTAACCCGCTCCTTAGCCTTTTCATCGACGACCCTGTGACCTCGAGCGAACCCTGGTTGTCCCAAGCTATAATGATCATCCTCCAGCCAACCTGAGTAGTATGGCAAACAACCGACGTGATATCTGTTCGGCTCAATAGAATCTCTCCACAAAATGATTTTGCAGTGCCACATGTGCTGAGCTTGGCACTTATGAGGGCTATCGTCGTCTTGAAAGTCGACCCTGAAGTGATTCATCTTGTCGACCCTTGGTATAACCTCCTTTCTTCCTGCCTGTCTCATGACCCGGAGAGAGACGTAGGGATAAGTTCCTCTCAGACCAATAAGTATAAGAAATGGTGAGTCCCGAGATCGAACGATGAACTCTTCAGTAGGGAACCACTCGAACATCCACTGCACTTGGTCTTCCTTCAAATTTTCAAACAACTCTACCCACCCTTTAGCATCTTCTGGTTGAGCAAACATGTTAGGCATATAGTTCATTCGCCTTGGCTGATGGAAGGCGATATGATCGTCCCAGTCTCTGCGCAAAATCTCTCGCTGATATTCACCCTTTTGGAGGTGCTCCATGAGCCAAAGTTGGAGTAGTAAGTTGCAACCCTCAAAGTGATTGGCCCCTTGCTGACATTTTTCTAGGGCTCGGTATATCTCCGCGACAATCGTTGGTACTATGCTTAAAGGCTGCCCGCCAATCCCTTCCATTAGAGTCTTGGTAACCATGGCCAGTCTGGTATGGATCCTAGCCTTCTTCATGGGAAATACTATCATCCCCAAGAAGCAGAATATGTAGACGAAGACTCTTCTGTGGATATGCCCCAATGAGGTAAGGGCGAATTCGTCTGGGTAGGTGCGGTAGGACTTGCTATGGATGTACCTCTCGTACAGATAGTCGAAAGGAATGTAAGAGTCCTTCAAACAAGTCAAGTCTGGGTTTTTCTTCAGTCCCATCATCTTGAGGAAACCCCTACCCTTGCGATTTTCTGGCATAAGCAAACCCGGAGTCTCCCAAGGAATACCAGCTAACCCTCCTATTTCTTCGAGCAAAGGGGTCATTTCAAGGTCCCAGAAGCGAAACACTGATCTATCACTGTCCCAGAATAAGGTTGCAGCCTCTCTGATTTTATTGTCGGGCTGGATCTCCAAAAGAGAAAGCAAATTCCCCAAATATTTGCGGACGAGAGCCTGGTCACTGGAGTGAAGGTCTTCCCACCAACTTAGCAACCCTGGGTGAATGTTGGTTACCATGCCGAATCTGGGGACTTCGTGCCTCATTTTCTACAAAACAAAGTTTTAGACCCTTACCCCGCCGGACTCGACTATTTAAACCAATAATTAGAATAAATGACATTTAGTTCTCCAAATAAATGCACAGAATATGGTGGTGTCCTTTTGGGTTCCAAGGAAACCCAGTGGACCTTGGACAAGGCTATCTTAAAGAGTCATTATGTGGACAGCATAACTGACTCGACTAGTTTGACAGTGATACATGCACAGTTAAAACATAGTAAGGTTTCTATGGGGTATTAGACAGGTACCCTTGAGCGGACAACTCAAGAGGGAAAGGCACGGAACCGTCGACTGCAGCGCTGATCGACTGGTTTTACCGCAAATACGCCTTTACCAAATTTAGGGGGTAATAATATCGGAAGGGCACAACCACTCATTATAAGCGTTGCTATGGTAATTTGTTCGGCACGAGTGGAATATGATGTTGAATATGCAGTTGCAATAGCCAAACAAGTTGTCACGTATTTGCACATTCATAAAATAATAATTACAATAATTGCTCATGATTACAACAATATTGAAAAAAAAGCGGTAAAAGCATTAAAGAAAAGAAAACAAAAAGCCAAGTCTGTTTCGAAGTAGAAGAGAGATAAAGACATTGAATAAAAGCAACAAAGAATCAATAACGTCACAAATAACATGCAATGGTAAAAGCCTAAAGAAATCCCCAGCAGAGTCGCCATGCTGTCGATGCCCCCTTTTTTCTTAAAGGCGAAATCGGGTTTACGACATTTGGGCAGACAACTCTATTCCTTTTGGGAATTTGGGTTTGAGATTTAGAAGAGTCGCCACCTAATGATTAAGTTCATTAGGACACTAAGTATTTAAAAGAAAGAAGAACCAGAGAATGGGTAAGGGCTTGAAATTATCTCAGGGGAAGGTGTTAGGCACCCCCCAAGATCCACTAGTGTGGTTCCCGGCCATGCTATAATTGTGTCTTTAAAACAAGTAAACATACAAGACAACTTCCACATAACGATTACAAGTAGGAATGTATAAAGGTTAAATAAACATGCTGGAGACAGAAAATAGGTGGTTTCTTAGTTGCTTTAAAGAATGTATAAGTGCAGAAAATAAGGATCAAATAGCGAATGTAAACAATCAGAGAAAAGAAGTGAAATGGGCGGAAGTTTAAAAGAAAACAGTGCTGGAAATTCAAAGAGGTTATAAATGATTTGAAGCAAAATACAAGGTTTAGAGAGCTGGAAACTAACAGTTTAAAGAAAATAATAACGAAAGTACATAAGGAGGGAGGGGTCCTAGGTTTACAAATAATATGGATCACATCAATGCAATACCCAGTAATCACTCCTCCAAAGAGGGGCTACACGTGGTATTAGCGCACCGGTCATCATATCCATATCTACCATTTCCCACCCCGTTTAGGTAGTAAAGCGCGGAATAGTATCGTTGCTTATTGCATGCTATTACCCGTCCCAATACTATCAGTCCCAGAGGCATTTGGGACTACTAATCCTAAGGGGAGGGAGTTGGGCTTTTCAGAGTTTAAAAGGATAAAAGTCTAACGCGACAAACAAAACACATAAGCAATTAAAGGGGAACAAGTAGCAGTTAAAGGCTCAAACAGGCCTCCTCATTTAAAGAAACAGATTGTTTAGCATGACTTACAAATACTGGTTAGGTCTTTAATTAAACTTAACATAGGAAGGGTGGCTGATTCAGCACATATTTTTAGATAAAATCTCCGAATTAGACCTGCTTGCTGGTTGTAATTATTAAAGACTGGCAAAGTTAATTAATTACATAAAGGTTTGCCTAGGTAAAACCTGTAGGCATGATATCTGACAATGCAAAAGGCATGCTGGTTTAAAGAAAGATTACTGATTTAAGAGACAACAAAATCTGCAGGTATTAAACGATATTCATTACTGATTTTAGACTTTTAAACGAGCTAGACGATTCAGATTCAATTAGTTATCTCTATTGGCATGCTTTCTAAGCGTGATTGATTTAGGACGTTTGTAAGAGTGCAGGAATCCTATAGGCATGGTAGCTAGAGTGCATTTGTTATTTTGACCTATAGACTGTTTGCCTAAGGTGGGTATGCAAAAGTGCAGAAACTTATAGATATGATTTCTAATACAAATGAATAGCTTACAGGCAGGATTTCTATATGCAGTAATGAATAACATATAGGCAGGATTTCTATGTACAATAATGAACAACTTACACATAGGATTTCTATATGCAATAATGAAAAGCTTATAGGCAGGATTTCTATATGCAGTAATGAATAATTTATAGGCAGGATTTCTATGTGCAATAATGAACAACTTATAAGCTGGATTTCTATATGCAGTAATAAATAACTTATAGGCAGGATTTATATATGCAGTAATGAACAAATCATGATTGCAGAAGTAGACCTAAAGCATGGTATCTACCCCATATGCATAATATGAGAGTCCCTCCCCCATTTCTACTATACGCCCCGTAGTTATTACAAATTATTACAACTGAATGAATCCAGAAAAATAAATAAATAAAATATATCAGAAATTAAAATTCCAACCAAGGAGAGCCTAATTCAGACTCCTAGTCTGAGAATAAACCAACTTCCAAGGACCAGATTTTCCAAAGCCTTTCTCTTATTTGGGGTGTGTCAATGTTCCAAGGAGTTTCACGAACTCAAGGCAATGCTTACACCCCAAATATCATTGCAGAAATATAGTGCAGTGTGGAAGGGCCAGCCCTCAAATGTCGAAGTTCAGAGGGAACTCAAGGTCCCAAGGCAAGGCTCATAGGAGGGGGGCAGAACTTAGAGACTAGGAGTAAGTGTAAGTGCATTAGAGGGGAATTAGTGAGGGTGATGGTAGGTTGGTGGTCATGCCCAGCAATTGGGATGCTGGCACACCCCTGACCAGCCTGTCAGCTTTAGAATTGGGGAGTTAAGGCCTATTGAAGATCAGGTTCAGCCCTTGACAGCAATTTGGATGCTGCCAGGCTATACCTTAACTCAGCACACATAGGGAAATGTGGTATGGGGGTTCATACTAGAAACAAGATACAAGAAAAGAGCAGGCAAAGGGGCATACCCAGCAAGGAGACATACTAGCACACCTTCCAGCCTACTTAAGGGTTAGGGGGTCAAAAACTTAGGTCATGGACAACAATTCTTGCTGCCATGCCCTAAGTCCCCACTCACAAACACATAGGGGTAATGGGGTGGGGAGGAATTGTTCATAAGGAAGAGAAGTAGGCAATAGCATATAGGCACTTTATATCAGATGTTCCACTTTACAAAGGATAGAAAGTAGACATGGATACAGGGACTGTAAATAAACACATTGAAGTGATACTAAAATTAATTTTAGGAAATACCAGTTTCAAAGAAGCAAGTAAAGAGAAGCAGTAGTCTTGTAAAAGCCAAAGTGCAGACAAGAAGCAAGAATGCTCCAAGTATAAGTTCAGAAGAGAATTGTGATTGTGATTTTAAGAGTGTGTGTGATTGTTCAAAATCCCTCCCCCTTGTGTTAAGGAGTCATGTATTTATAGAGTAGAAAGCAGGTAGAAACAAGGCAAGAAATAGTTTTGAAAGCTGATTGCTAATCAATTACACGAAAATCTCCCTTAATTAAGGGATTCAGATTCAAACGGGCATAACTAATTAAGAAAATCAATTAATAAAAACTCTTTTCAAAGCAGTACAAGAGGGGTAAATACATAATAGTTATTTAAGGGCAGGGTTTCGACAGTACACGGTTGTATAATTAAGGAAAGAGAATGAATTAACAACCACGAAATTAGAAATCTAAATACTTGGTGTGAGTGAACCCAATCAGAAAAGGTGAAGAAAAGGTTTTACTTAAGGAAAATCAGTAACAATCAATTAACCCACAAAAGGATTCTGATTCAATCATAAGTTGGAAAGCCTTTTGAAGAAAGGTTCAACACACACATATAAAAGAACTGTCATGCTAATCAGAAGAGTCTAGTATAGAAGAATTCAGAGTCATAAACAAAGAGGTTCAAATTCAGTACATAGGTCCAAAATGAGTTTGAGAGAGTCCAGGCTCCAAATGGAACCCTAGTCCTAACACAAGACCAAACTCGCCAAAAACCCCAAATCCTAGGGTTTTCAACTCGAATCAGACACAGAGGAGAGAAGACAAATAACTGAACCAGGCTCAGAGGTCTCTTTCAGAGACTTATGAGAAAACGAACAGATACAATAGCAAGTTCGAAGCAACAGAGTGAAGAAGTTGATTCGAAACATAGTGAGAGTAGAAGGGGCATGTTTTAAGAAAACTTGGAACTCAAACAAGTTCATAAGAGCAAAAGAGGTAGTATAGCACTTAAGAGAACAGTAGAAGAAACACGTTTAAAAGAACTCAAACAAAGGTCCAGTGAAAGGCAAACAAAGAATTAAAATTAGTAGAAAATTACAGTAGAAGAACACAGGGGTATCGGAAAAAACCCAGCAAAAGAACACATAAGGAAACCTAGCAAGATAAACATGGGAGAGCATGATATAGAAACGTAGTAGGAGAAAGAACGGGGCACAGTAGAAGAACATGCAAACATAAGAACACAGTAGAAGATCATGCAAGGTAGAAAAAGAAAACATAAGAACATAGCATAGACAGATACACATAAAGAGAAGAAGAAAAAGAGTTAGAGAAACATTTTGAAACTTTCAGAAACCCTAAAATCGAAAGAGGAGTAATTTTAGTAAGAAAAATCGGGGAAAATGTTTCAAAATTCTAGTAAAGCACAGATATAAAACCGATGTAAGAAAACAATTAGAGAAACCTCGAATAGCCAGGGTTTCAGAGGAACCCTAGAATGAGAAAGGCTTGGAAAAGGTCCGATCTTGGTCGGATGAGTTAGAACTAGGCTCGAGATGCTTTGGATATGCCGGAGCAAGGCCGGAAAGGCCATAGAACCTTGAATCGACGGAGATCTGGGTGAAAACCTTCGAGGTCAGACCTCGAATCTTCAAGTACCAAGTGTATAAGAGCAAAGGGAGGTGAGTTTAAAGCTCCCATGGCCTGGGAGGCCATGGATTCCGGTGGGCTTAAGGTAGAAGACGGTGAGAGGGTGCTAGGGTTAGGGGAAGATTCGAGAGAGTTTGAGAGATGAGAGGATTCAAAGGCGGCTGCCTGGTTGAAATGAGTTAGGGTTGGGGTGTTGGTAGATTAAAAAGGAATGGAGGGATCGTGGCCGTTGATCATTTTGATCAACGACCTATATTTAATGGGGAGCCGNAAAAACCCCAAATCCTAGGGTTTTCAACTCGAATCAGACACAGAGGAGAGAAGACAAATAACTGAACCAGGCTCAGAGGTCTCTTTCAGAGACTTATGAGAAAACGAACAGATACAATAGCAAGTTCGAAGCAACAGAGTGAAGAAGTTGATTCGACACATAGTGAGAGTAGAAGGAGCATGTTTTAAGAAAACTTGGAACTCAAACAAGTTCATAAGAGCAAAAGAGGTAGTATATCACTTAAGAGAACAGTAGAAGAAACACGTTTAGAAAGAACTCAAACAAAGGTTCAGTGAAAGGCAAACAGAGAATTAAAAAATTAGTAGAAAATTACAGTAGAAGAACACGTTTAAAAAGAACTCAAACAAAGGTCCAGTGAAAGGCAAACAAAGAACTAAAATTAGTAGAAAATTACAGTAGAAGAACATGCAAACATAAGAACACAGCAGAAGATCATGCAAGGTAGAAAAAGAAAACATAAGAACATAGACAGATACACACAAAGAAAAGAAGAAAAAGAGTCAGAGAAACATTTTGAAACTTTCCAGAAACCCTAAATCGAAGAGGAGTAATTTTTGAAAGAAAAATCGGGGAAAACGTTTCAAAACTCCAGTAAAGCACAGATATAAAACCGATCTAAGAAAAAAATTAGAGAAACCTCGAATAGCTAGGGTTTCAGAGGAACCCTAGAATGAGAAAGGCTTGGAAAAGGTCCGATCTTGGTTAGACGAGTTAGAACCAGGCTCGAGATGCTTTGGATATGCCGGAACAAGGCTGGAAAGGCCATAGAACCTTGAATCGACGGAGATCTGGGTGAAAACCTTCGAGGTCAGACCTCGAATCATCAAGTACCAGGTGTATATGAGCAAAGGGAGGTTCAAGAGAGTTTGAGAGATGAGAGGATTCAAAGGCGGCTGCCTGGTTGAAAATGAATTAGGGTTGGGGTATTGGTAGATTAAAAAGGAATGGAGGGATCGTGGACGTTGATCATTTTGATCAAAGGCCTATATTTAATGGGGAGCCGAGCAGGTTGAATTAATTAGATCAGGGGCGGGTAATTGGGGAATTGGGCTGGTCCAATTGAGGTTGAAATTGGGTTAATTCGGGAGCTGATTTTAAGGCTAAAAATTGAAATGGAATAGGGTTAGTATTTAAATAGCCATTTTTCCCTTTTTTATTTTATATAAAAAAATAGTAAAATGATTTCTAAAAACAAATTAAAGGTACTAAATTAATAAATAATATATATAAATATTAAATTAAAAATACTGGAATCAATTTTCTAATTATAAACGCAATTAATTCTTAACAAAGGCTAATATTGCAATTATGTGCAATTTAGCTTTAAAAAATACTAATAAACTTGTAAAAAATGTGCAAAAAATACCTTAACTATATTTGGGATAAATATGAGAATAAAAATAAATTAATCACCAAATTGATAATTTTGGGGATAAGTATTGGGTTTTCCCTTGATAAAATAGGGCAATAAATTGATTAAAAAATCTTTCGAAAATTAAGGAAAAATAAATAAACCTTGGAACATGCTCACATATGCATACATATGCTATCTTTAAAGTATTATGCATATAAAGATACATAGGGAAAAATTGGGTATCAGCAAAGTGCAACACTCCGTTCTGCGCAGGAAGAATGAATAAATGAGAGTCTTGTTGGTGAAAACCTTCACGGGCAACGTAAGGCGACGGAAAGCTGAGAGAAACTAAAATTAGAGAGTCTTATGAGTGAAAACCCTCACGGGCACTGTAAGGCGACGATGAGTTGAGAGATGAACAAATGAGAGAGGTTTGCTGGTGAAAACCCTTTAGGTCGCCGCAAGCTGAATAAGGTTGTTGACTTTGCAAAGGAATTGGATCATGGGAGCCCCCAGACGTAAACTGTGAAGACTGAAAGAGGATTGACTGAATGGACTAGGCTGATTAATCCAAAATGCATGTCATGATCATTGATTCCAGTAGCCTCACTCAGATAAGTTCCCTTTCCTTTTCTTCCTTAAACAGTCTTCCTGTTTTGAATCTTCTTGTTTGTTCATAATTCTCTAAGTCATTGCATTTCATTTCCTCCTAGGTCTACTTCTCTAAGGATTTTCCAAATGTTAGCCTTGCTAAGCAATCAATAAAGGATTGCAAAGCTTATTACCAACTTCCAAATTGCACAAAGCAAAGTGCGGCTGAAGCATGCCAAAAATAGCATGATGCAAACTGGAAAATAAGTTGTTAGCCGAGGTTCAAGTGATCGAGTGGTTTCGTGAATTGTGGGGAAAAATATAGAGGTTCAGATGGGGAAGGCAGATGTTAAAACAGCAGGTTGAGTATAGGGCATTCAAGTCATTTAGGGTTCCGTGGTTAAGGTTTAATCAGAAGGTAAACCAATTCCTTGCTAGTCGGATGCAACTGAGCAGAACAAAGCATGGCAGTGGAAAGGCCACCCTCAGCAAGAAAGCCGTAAATTAACCACCACATTGTCAAACTGACAAGATTTTTCTTTGATTGAAACAGGGGCAGGAAATTTTGTTTCTTCCGGAAAACCCTCCGTGAGGAAAGCAGGTGCCTGACAGGCTCGGCCATAAGTTTTCAGTACTCTCCTGGATAACGGGATTTAGTAAGTTTTGAGACCCTCGCAAATGACAAGGTCTGACGAGAGTTCTACTTTTGGGAAATATAATTTAGCATTTAAGTTTGCACTTTTGAGATGAGACTTGGTTTGGAATTTTCAAGATAAGGGAATTTAGCTTAGAACTTATTTTGATAACAAGAGTCGGCTAACACTCACAGATGTTCCCAATATCAAACAGCGGCAGAAAAATTTCTTTTGTTTTGTCTATTTTGTTTTGATCAGGCGCCCACCTGGAGAAGAGGGGAAAACAGTTTCAAGTGACAAGAGAAGACAGTTCGAGTTTCAGCAGTCAGGCGCCCACCTGAAGAACAAGGGAAAACAGTTCAAGTTTCAAGGGAAAGCAGTTTCAAAGGAAAGCAGTTCGAGGTTCAGCAATTAGGCGCCCACCTGTAAAACAAGGGAAAACAGCTCATGTTTCAAGAGGAAGACAGTTCGAGGTTCAGAAATCAGGTGCCCACCTGGACAACAAGGGAAAGCAGCTCAAGTTTCAAGGGAAAGCAGTTTCAAAGGAAAGCAGTTCAAGTTTAGCAATCAGGCGCCCACCTGGAGAACAAGGGAAAGCAGCTCAAGTTTTGAGAGGAAGACAGTTCGAGGTTTGACAATCAGGCGCCCACCTGGAGAACAAGGGAAAACAGCTCAAGTTTCAAGAGGAAAACAACTAGGTTCAACAATCAGGCGCCCACCTGGAGAATAAGGAAAAGCAGCTCAAGTTTCAAGGGAAAGCAGTTCAAGTGCAGCAATCAGGCACCCACCTAGATAACAAGGGAAAGCAGCTCAAGTTTCAAGGGAAAGTAGTTTCAAAGGAAAGCAGTTCAAGTTCAGCAATCAGGCGCCCACCTAGAGAACAAGGGAAAGCGGCTCAAGTTTTGAGAGGAAGACATTTCGAGGTTCAGCAATCAGGCGCCCACCTGGAGAACAAGGGAAAGCAGCTCAAGTTTCAAGAGGAAGACAGTTCGAGGTTCAGCAATCAAGAGCCCACATGAAGAACAAGGGTAAGCAGCTCAAGTTTCAAGGGAAACGAGTTCAAGTTCAAAAATCAGGCGCCCACCTGGAGAACAAGGTAAAGAAGCTCAAGTTTCAAAAGGAAGACAGTTTGAGGTTCAGCAATCAGGCGCCTACCTGGAGAACAAGGGAAAGCAGCTCAAGTTTCAAGGGAAAGAAGTTCATGTTTTGGCAATCAGGCGCCCACCTGGAGAAATAAGGGAAAACAGTTCAAGTTCAAGGGAAAGCAGTTTCAAAGGAAGACAGTTCAAGTTTTAGCAATCAGGCACCCGCATGGAAAACTAGGGAATTCACTTCAAAATGCAGTTCAAGTCAGCAACAAAGGAGGCTCACCTGGAGAGTATGAGTCAAAAGTTCAAGATGCACCACAGAGCCCCAGAAACTACAAGATCAAGTTTGAATATATGTGGATAGGATTCTAACAATTCATAGATCATAGTTTAGTCAAGTTTCTTTTATTTTATCTTGGTATAATAAAGAGTTCACCAAGCAGTAGCAGCAGCAACAACAGTGAAATCACAGCTTCTCGGTAGTCCCAGCTACCAAAACTTCCCGAACTACACCGACCTGATTCCTTTATAGCCAAAGATATGTAGGCAACCTCGGAAGCAAGGTTCGGTCAAATATTTCAAAAAAAATGCTTTCCACGGAGTATTCAAACGGGCAAAAATCGCTTGTATCCGCTTACTTTATCATTGTACGAAAACTCTTCGTGTTTTCGAGCAAGGAGGGGCAGCTGTGAGCACGTGATTTTTGCCCTGCATGAATTACTCCTATAAAATCTGAGAATATAGATTTCTTCCAACTATTTTTTAGGATGCATGCATTGCATTTAGGTTTTATTATTATATTTTTTAGGATTAATTAGTTAATTATTTGTTTTATTAAAAAATAAAAATCACAAAAATGTTTTATTTTTGCATTTTTTAGCTTTAATTCTAGAATAGTAGTTTTTCTTTAAAAGTTAGGATCAAGGAATTTTTATAATTTTTAGGAAATTAGTTAGTTTTACAATCTAGATTAATTTAGGATTTTGATTCAGGTTTTTAATTAAAGAAAAATAAGAAGAGAAAAAAGAAAAAAAACCAAAAAAAGAAAGGGAAATAAAAGAATTGGATAAATGGGGGAGGGGGGGGGGTTTGTTTTAATTTCATTGGGCCAAGGCCCAAACGTTTCTGCTCAAACCCATCGCAAATCCAGCCCAAATACCCTTTTACCCGGTCCAGCCCCCCCGCTACACCCAAACGACCCCGTTTCATCCCTTTGTCATCACATCCGTTGGATTTTGTAATCCAACGGCCCGGAACTAAGGACCCCCTTAGTATTTAACTGTCCTAAAATGGTTTACCCGCCCAAACCCTAAAACCCCGGCTCACTCTCCGTCTCTCAAACTCAGAAACCCTAGAGACCAGCCACCCTAAGTTTCCCCACCGACTCCGTCGTCGTGCACCCGCCAGAAATCGTCCACGGCGGCAGACTACCTCCAAACACCACAAAAATTACACCCTATAATCCCCGTCCTCTCCTTTTTCTGAATCACAAAACGGCTTCCCTTAAATCCCCACCGAGATCCTCCAATTTCAGATGTGAGCACCAAACCTAAGAAACCTAAATCACTCAAAAGGTCCCAAGTTCACACCCCATAATCTCCTCCTCCTCATCCCATATTCCATTCTAGTTTTTCTAAAAAAAACAAAACTCTTTAAGTTTTGGATCTGAAAATGGTCAGAAGATGTCAAGTTTTTTTCATTGATATCTCCGTCGATCTAGCATGCTTTGAGTCTAAAACTAACATTAGCTAATGGCTTTTGTTAAGAGCCATTGATTAATGTAAGTTTAAACTCATTTTGGAGTCGCCGGAATTCGGTTGATTTACCTTTGACCGGACAGAATGCATGTGAGTTCGAGAGCTGCTATCTTTTCCTTTCTCTTCTGGATTTGAAATAATTTTCGAAGCTTAATTTTGTTTTTAGATTAATTTAGGTTAATTGATGAAAATCTTCTATCTCCGAATTTGTTCCTTCATGATTTCTGTTTGCTTCCTGGTTAATTTTTCCTTTCCGTATCTGTTTTTCTTTATTTAGTTTGCATGTTTAGTTTAGGTTAATTTTAGTGTCTGTATTCATGTTTATTAGATTTTTGCTAGGTCCTCATCTCACTAGTCAGTTTTAATGAGTTTTAACAATTTTCTTTTGAGACTTGTTTTGGTTTTGGGTTTGAATATTCTGTTTTCGTTCATTTTTGAGTTGGTTTACGTTAAATGTATTTAGGGTTAGCCTAAAGGTCCAATGGCTTAATGATTTTGTTCCTTTGATCTTTGTTTCGTGTTGTTCTTTGCCTGATGTTGTTAGGCTTGATTTTGGAATAGACAGGAACCTATATGGGGTTAATTGAATAATTGAAAGTTAAAGGGGGGGTAATTTTGGAGTTACAAATAGGAATTTTCAGATAAGGTATCTAGAATATTCTGGGGCATGGACAACTGGTGTTATTCTGCCAGTAAAAGTTGCTGAAGTCAGTTAGAAATGGCCAGCTGTCCAATTGCTGTTAGAAAAGATGCTTTGTGAGGGGTGTTTTGGGAAAAATTATTCCTTGACTTGGAAGGCACACAACAGATTTCTGAGATATAAATAGGGCACTCTCCTCACTCTCTAGGGACGGAAAAAATAGACCCTAAAAATCTTTCTAAAGAAATTTCATCTAGGAGCCTCTTCTTCTTTTCTTTCGGGGGACAAAAGTTTAACAATCTTTCTTGGTATTTCTCGGGTTTTGAGATCTTATGGCTTGATATCGAAGCTAGGTATTGATTAGTATTGTTGTCTCTCTGTTGTTGAACTATCTATTTCGATTTGGCATTTTGGAGCAATTTCCAAGCATCAAGGTACACACCATGGCCTTGTGCTAAAACCTCCGTAAATCTGATTTAACATGAATGCTAGAAATGCAGTTTGAATGATAGATTGTTATGATGCCATTCATCTCCGTAAGTTCAATACCATTTGAATTTGCTTGACCCTGTATGCGTCTGTTAATTCAGACGTTTCTTATGCTATAAAAACATGTTTTCTTGTGTTTTAAGTGCAGTATTTGGTATCTGATTAGGTTTGAATTATATACACTGTTTTATTTACTAATTCATGCCTAGTATTCTTGCTTCGTGGGTTGTGTTTTGTGATAATCCAGTAGTCAACATGTGTGTAGCCAGGCTTTTGGTGGATCTGATCTCGACATGATCAGATCCGTGAGAGTTAGGAGCTGAAACAAGTGTTACTCATATGTGGGAAGAGATGGAAGCCTTATGGAAGACTATGGTCGAAATTTTAGTTGTAGATATTTGGTTTTGATAGTTTAGGTTGAGTCTGTTTACTATGTTATAGGTTGAGTCGTGTCCGATTTTTGTTTAACACCTAATTCTTCATCAATGGCTCGAAGGCCATGGTTATTGTTAAATAGATATTGAATTTACTTGTAAGTAGATGTGATGTATAAAGAAGCCGTGAAGTTCAAGATTGAATACTTCGAGTAGTTTTATTTTAATGTATTAGGCCTGCTGGAAATCCAAGAAAATTGCGTGATGATTTATGTATTGTTAGTTTTATCTTAGAATTCAAGATTGATAAGGTGCTTATGCATGTGATGTTGGCATAATTAATAAATAGTTGAAAGCCTGTTTAGCATATTCACTGTTACTGAGTAATGGTTAGAAGATATTGAATCTCAACAAGGGAGCCAGGTGGGCCATCTAGTTTGGACTTTGGATTTAATCTACTCGACTCCGCCTGGCCCATTGGCCCTGGCCCATGATGGGCAACTGGGTTTGAATAAGATCCCTGGGACTTGCCTCTATTCTTTTTTGTTTGCCATGTTTTGGGCTCAATTTCAGGCCCAAGAGTATTCAGCCCCACCCCTTTTCCTTTTGCGTCTTGTGTTTAAATAAAGGGCTTGTAATGTGGAGTCCAGTGTACTGTTGGGCTTGTTATTAGCCCAATCTCATTGTTGCGCGTATTTGGCCCTTCGTTCTGAGTGGTGGGCTCAATTTTGAGTCCAACCCCAATGTATTTTTGTTAAATCATCAGCTGGTCTACGGCTGGTTCAATCTTCTTTAATGTAATCGGGCCCGTTAATTTGTCTCAATGCATATTCATAATTAGTGTTTAGAGTAAATCATGAGTCAGATTAATCAAGGACCTTATGATCATCTAACTGACGTAATTCTTTTCTTTAAAATAGAGTGAGGTGTGCCATCTTAATTAAACCACCCATGGCCCTCACAAATATTGTGACTTAGCTATTAAAAATGAATTTCGTAGAAAAGCCTTTAGGCGCGATAAAATCTAAAATTACGATTGTGTACACGTTCGCGTGACATAATTACGATTCTAAAAACCAAATCGGAGTATGCGTTCGTGCAACTCCGATCAAACATTCTCAATAATAATAAAATCGTTCTTAATATAGTTCGAGGTGTGTCATCCACAATTGAATCACTTATGGCCCTCTTGTTAAGTGTTTTAAAAAAGAATGTTCGTAGTTTGCTTTAGGCACGTTAATATATCATCATGATTGTGTACACGTTCGCATGACATAATTACGATTCTAAAAACAAAACCGGAGTATGCTTTCGCACAACTTTGACCGAACCTTCTTAATAAATAACAAGCATTATTAATTGTGGACACTTTCGCGTGACAAGATTTTTGACGCGCCAAACGAATGGGTACACATACGCGTGACCTGTTTTAAGATAATTTCATAATTAAAAGATTCTAATGCACATAGGTTCTAAAATTGAGTAATTAAACAATTTGATCAAGCCAAGTATGATCAAAGCGACCGTGCTAAAACCATAGAACTCGAGAACGCCTAACACCTTCTCCCGGGTTTACAGAATTCCTTCCGGATTTCTATTTCGCAGACATTAAAATAGAGTCAAATATCCTCGATTCGGGATTCTAAACTGGTGACTTGGGATACCATAAATTATCCCAAGTTGCGACTCTGATCTTAAATAATAATCCCGTTTCGATTGTCACTTAAATTGGAAAAATTCCCTTATACCCTTCCGGGGGTAGTAAAAAGGAGGTGTGACAGTAAGGGCCTTGCCAGTTGGGTGAGAAATTTCTCTTTGCTTCATCCTGATGCGGGAAAATCCGTTTTAACACTAATCGCCCCAGTATGAATTGCCTGGATCTAACCTTTTCATTAAAATCCCTTGCCATTCTATTATGTAGAGTTGACCGTGACACACTGCATTCATTCTCTTACCATCAGTGAGAGCCAGTTGTTCATACTGGGTCTATATATATTTCGCGTCACTGAACTCAGCCTCTTGTATGATTCATAAGAGGGAACCTTCATTTCGACGGGAATAACGGCTTCAGTATCGTAGACCAGTAGATAGGGGGTTTCCCCAATTGAAGTACGAACTGTGGTGCGGTACCCGAGCAAGGCAAGTGGTAGCTTCTTATGCCATTGCTTGTAGTTTTCCACCATTTTCCTCAATATCTTCTTGATGTTCTCGTTGGCGGCTTCTACGACTCAATTCATCTTTGGCATGTATGATATAGAATTTCGATGCTTGATCTTGAATGTTTCACACATAGATTTCATCAGATCACTGTTGAGGTTGGTGGCATTTTCAATAATGATTTACTCAGGTACTCTAAATCGACAAACAATATGATCTCGGACAAAATCTGCTAGGATCTTTCTAGTCACACCCTTATTGGAAGCGGCTTCGACCCATTTTGTGAAGTAATCTATAGACACCAAAATTATCCTCTCTCCGTTTTGTTACATTTCGCGTTGTCATACGTAAAAGTTTCTATCATAAGTTAATCGACATAGACTCGAGAATGAGATTATTTTTGAGGTTATAAGCATTTATGCTATTTCAAACAAGTGATAAGTAAATTCGTTAAGGTGATAGGGTAAACAAATCAAAGAAAACAAGTTCAAGTGAAGGTTGTCAATTTGGGATAAAATACGGTCCAAGCTATAATAACCGATATTTATGGACTAGCGCCATACAAGGTACAACATGGCCATGATATTAACGTATATAAAATGTGTTAAAAGTAAGTAGTATTTTAAGTAATTTGAGATAACTCTTTTTTTTGGTTGAAAAGATAGTTCTATTATATATAATCAACCTCTTACAGGAGAGTTGTTAAGGAGATGCATCAGTGGCATTAGATTTACAAAAATAGAGTTTGTCACTAAGGCCCCTGTACGAGAACAATTACTATTATCAAAAGTGGAACTAGTTAAAACACTACTATGAGTACTAGGTATAGTACTAGTTGAAATGCTACTATTACACAAAGCAGACATAGTTTTAATCAGCCTTCCTCGAAGCATTCCATTTTGATCTTGGTGATATGAAGGTGTGGTAAAAGGTGGTGGACTTCCAAAAAATAGATAGCTCTCCTGTGCATGCATGGCTCCATATTTAGCTAGACTATCTGCAACACTATTTTGCTCCCTGTATAAGATTTGGAGAGGAGGACTATCCTGTTGTAGGAGTAATAACCTGCAATCATTAATTATATTAGTCTATTGCGTGGTAGTGGAGTTGAACATACCGAGTATTGTGTGTGCATCTGTCTCAATGATGAGCGGTTTGAGATGCTTTTGGAGAGCAATTTTCAGCCCCATGAGCAAGGCCGGAAGTTCTTTCAGAACACTTGTCCCGTGTATTGATGTTCCTGTAAATCCTATAATCCAATTGCCTTAGTGATTTTGAAAGATACCACCAATACCATGTCTATTCTGATTAGGTGTGCATGATCCATCAATGTTAAGTTTATAAGTATAGAGGTTTGGGGGGTGCCACTTTATATATAAAGGTATTAGAGAATGTTTTTTTGATACGGGATTTGTTAGATAATAAGTTCCGCAGCCTTTTGTATTATAAAAGGTATATTTAATGTGATTTTTTGATGGTCTAGAGTGTTCTTATTTCGTATAATCCAGAGCTGCCATAATGCAAACAGTATGAGAGTGATATTTGGAATTTTATGAGGGGTTAATAATAACTATTGATCTATAAATTGGTATAACCAATTTATATTATCATTATGGGATAGAGATGAATTGGTATGTGTAGATGATACTTTAAATATAGTCTAAAGTCGAATGGTAGTAGGACATTCTATAAAAACATGTTTTAATGTTTCAGGGGCCATACGACACTGTGGACATATAGATGAATTTATGATGCCTAGTCTTGTGAGATAAACAGTTGTTGGAAGTCTATCATGACAAAATAACCATAAGAAGAAGGATATTTTTGGTGGAATATGAAGTTTCCAAGTCCACATATAGTGGTATAGATTATTTGTTTTTGTAGTATTTACGTAATTAATGATAGAATTGTACATTGATTTTACAGAAAATATACCATTTGGTGTAAGAGCCTAATATATTTGATCATATGTGAGGGCACAATAGGCATATAAATATCTGTGATTGCGGATTGTAAGTGAGTTGGTATTGTGAATGGTAATGTATCTAAAGGCCATTTATGATTATAATAGTAATTTGAAACAGTTTTTGTTTCCTCATATTGTGGAAGGGGTCCATATATGCAGTTACGAACTAAGTAATTCTGGATGAGCGGAGGATCATTCCAAAATTTTACATGTTGTCCAGTTGTAAGATTCCATTTATACCCTAAACAACATGAGGACCATCCTCACATAATATTACGCCAAGTGGAGGAAACCTATTTTTTGATCAAGTGCGGTGGTCGTAAATAACAATGTAATAACACTTGTGTCCATAATTGATTTGGATTCTGAAATAACCTCCATATGCAACACTTGCATGGATGGCTTGATTTTTTGTATTTAGGTTCTGTATTCCTAACCCTCCTTGGTCTAAAGGTTGTGTGATGGTAGACCACTTAATTAGATGTAGTTTTTTCTTCTGTTGAGTTGTTCCACATAGAAAATTATGTTGGTAGCGATTGAGGTAGGAAAGTATATAGTTAGGTATTTTAATGTATTACATAAGGTGGTTAGGAAGGTGGTTCGAAGTTGACTGAATTAAAGTAGTCCTTCCTGCTTTTGATAAGAAATTTGTTTCCCACCCTGCTAATTTATTATTAAAATTTTCGATTAAGAATTGGTAATCCCTTTTTGCAGGCTTCGTAATAAAAAGAGGAAATCCTAAGTATTTCCCAAAATTGTTTCCCTCAGTCATGTGGAAGAATTGTAGTATAGTTGATCTTATATTGGGTGAGCAATTTTTGGAGAAAAATATTTTTGATTTAGCAAAATTGATAGTTTGTCCAGAGTTATATGTAAATTGAGCAATAGTATTAACAATCGATTGACATGATTTAGCTGTTATTTTGGAGGTGAGAATAATATCATCAGCAAAAAATAAATGGGATAACTGAGGACCTTTTTTCCCAACTAAAAGTGGTATCCAAGCAGAATAATCAACTGATGTATTTATTTTTCTCGAAAGCATTTCCAAGGATAGAATAAATAGGTAAGGTGATAAAGGGTCTCCCTTTCTAATACCTCTTGTGGGTGTAAAATAGTCTGTAGGGTTGCCATTAATCAAAATTGAGGTAGTAGCAGTTGTTATACATGACATAATTAGCTTAGTAAAAGTGGGAGGAAAATTTAGGTTAATTAATGTATTATGTATAAAAGACCATTCTAATTTGTTAAAAGCTTTTTCAAGGTCCAACTTTAGAAACATGTGTAAATTATTACCCTCAATTATTTGAAATTTGGTAATGATTTCTTGTACAATAATAGCATTATCAACCGCTCTTTTATTTTTCTGAAAGCTAGATTGAGTTGGATGAATAATATGTTCCAGAACAGGTTTCAATCTGTTTACAATTATTTTTGTAATAATCTTATATATCGTATTACAAAGGCTAATAGTTCGAAATTGTGAGATTGAGGATGCATTATTGTTTTTAGGAATTAAGCAAAGTAAGGTTGTTTAAATAGCAGGATCAATATGATGTTCATAGAAAACTTTATGACAATAATATTTAACTGAGTTACCTATATTATCCCAATATTTTTGATAAAATAAAGGATGAAGACCATCCAGTCCAGGTGCTTTGAAAGGTTTAACAGAACTAATAGCATTTAAAATTTCACAGTCTTGTAATGGTTTTGTTAAACAAGACTGATCGTGTGGTGAAAATACATTAAAAGGCTGTAAAAAAAGTTTTGTGGTAGAAGTAATTTTTTGAGTTGTGAAGATATGTTAATCGTACTGTGTAATATTGTCCTTAATGTGATAAGGGTCAGTTATCCAATTTTGCCCTTAATTTTGAATCGCAGTTATACGATTATGTCTCCTACGATTTAGAGTACTAAGGTGGAAAATTTTTGTATTTGCATCACCATCATTTAACCAATCAATACGTCACTTTAATTTCCAAAAATCCTCCTCAAGACTTAGAATTTTATTAAATTCTAGTGTTAATGTATATTCCAGGTAATGTGAAAAAGTACTAGTTAGATAATTGAGAGAGGATTGAATACCACATAAAGGGGCCAGTATTTTCTTTTTACGTTTAAAGATATTACCAATGGTGGATGTATTCCATTCTTGTACTATATCAGTGAATTTATTAATAGCAGGTAGTAAGTGTAAATTGTCTAGCCATGCTTGTTCAACTACTGAATGGAAAAAAGGGTGTGTTGTCCATATAGTTTCAAATCTAAAAAAAAATTTACCGGGTAATGGGCAGTGTTGTAGTTCTAGTTTAATAGGACAATGATCTGAATGAGTACGAGGAATGTGTGTAACAAGTGCATCGGGGTATTGATTTAACCAGTCATAATTAGCCATAATTCGGTCAATACGTTCAAGTATATTAGAACTATTATGCCTACCATTCGTCCAAGTATAACGACTTCCTTTATAACCCAAATCAGTTAGATGACAATTGTTTATAAAATCTAATAATTTATTAGATCGTGAATTATAGGTAAACCACCAAATTTATCATCTGCATGCAATATCTCATTAAAATCACCACCTAATGACCATGGGCCCTTATAATTATCATATACACACATTAGATTTTGCCATAGTGATTGTCTATTTGCTAAGTCAGTACTACCATATATGGTAGTAAATCGACACTTAAAAGAAAAATGGAGCACCTAAATATGGCAATGGATTTCCTGCGCAGTAGTGGCCACTCGTTTCACATTACGCACATCGGAAAGAGATAGTATATCAATTCCTCCATACCAACCAATATCAGCAACCTCGATTAAACCTGTGAAATTAATGTCCTCCTTCATATTTTGGTGGATTTGACAGTGTGTTTCTAAGAATAGAACCAAAGATGGTCGGATGTAATCAAGTAAAGAACGAAAATTCCTTCTGAAATCATCTGATTAAGCACCTCTGCAATTCCAGATAATGAAATTCATGTGACTAATGAGTGGTTCAAGCAGTTGACTGCTCCTGGGGTTCCTCTGATTGTGTGTCTCTCCTGGTCGAAGACGGAACATGGTAAGTAGAATCATTGCATACTTCCCCACATCGGGATTTGCAGTTGGCCTTAGTCGAAATGATGCTGTTAGTAGATTCGGAATACACCTTATGAAGATTTTTTTTTCGTACTCCTCCTTCTGGACAAAGTCTTTGATTCCATCGAGACATGCATGAATTGGACGTGTTTCTCTGTTGTAAATGACTGCTGCTTCTATTTATCCTTGGAAGATCATGTCTTGTTCTAGTAGATTGGGATTGTGGGGTGGTGAGTGAGATGGTGATGGAGTTGGGGTTGGAGGTGTTACTGGTTCCAGTGGTGGTGTGTTTGGTTGTGGATTCTTGTAAGGTTGAATCCAAGGGGTGGCAGGAGTGGGTGTAGGGTAGAAAGACATTTGAAGAAGATGTGGGTAAAGATTAAGTGGATCCCAATATGGTATTGGGAGAGGGAGAGGGTGGTATGGTGCACGATAAGGTACTTGTATCATTGACCAGTGGTATCATCCATTGATGTCCGTCCCTAGTTGCATGCCCTGCGCTACTATTTGTGCAAGGTCCCTTGGATGGTTGATGAGAATTGTCACCTCTTGATGGTTTACCTCCATTCTGAAGGTTAGAGCGTGATTCTGTAGGCCTTTCTCAAGCCATGATGTTAGATGTGTTGGTGCATGGGGTGTTTGAGCATTATAGATAATTGTATTGGGCTCCATTATCAGATGTGGAGGAGGAAGGGAGAATGGAGTGTGATTGTGATAGAGACGATGACTGGTCTGCCTGGTTGTATATTGGTATCTGCGTAGATGATTGAGATTTGGTGAGAACATCTTCTAATGTGATAGAATTTGGGAGTGGTTTGAGTGTAGTAATTTTGTCCGGATTTGAATGGGGAACTATAGAAGAAATGATATGAATGGTAGATATGGGCGACTGGAGAGACTGATATGTAGTTTGTGTGTTTGAGTGGATTGTAGAGATGGAGATATAATCATGACCTAGTTGCATGGGAGTTACAGTAGGGTTAGTCAAGGGTGATGGTATTCCGGTAGTAGACATAAGTGTTGGATAATTGGCTAGAATTTGGAGTAGGTTTCCTTGGGGTGCTGAGTAAGATGTATTTGGACATTGGAGATTATCTTGCATGTGAGATGCATGGCTTGGGATAGGTATTGGGTATTGAGGAGTGTCTAATTGGGCCGAGTAAAATGGTACTTGAGTTGTAGTTATGGGATTTAATTGACTCTTGTCAGCATGATTATTAGAAGAATTAACATAATTAAAGTCATATGGAGACAGTGTAGCAAATTTATTAGTGTTTAAAAAAGGTGTTATGGGTGTTTTAGAAGTAATCTTATGGCTAGTAGGAGGATTAAAATTAGTAATGGTTAAATTAGTGGAAGGAAGATTATTAGAAGTAGTTGACACATGCTTAACTAGATGGCTTGTAGAATGAGCAACAAAAGATTGCACTGTTTGGTATTGATTTGCCTTGTAAGAGTTCATTTTCATGAATGTTATTTTTTGGAAAATTGCACTGTCTTCCATTCATCAGTAGAAAGAATTTGGTTTTGTGAAATGTTAGGGTTAGTAATGGTTGATTGGGTCGTGCTAGATGTATCACTATGATGTTCATCTTGAAATTGATAAGTACAAACTCTTTGATTGTGCCCCATCCGACCACACTTAATACATAACAAATTTAATCCTTCAAACATGATATTTTGCCTATGATATCCAATGTAAATTTGTGTTCGTAATGGTTGATCCAATGGTATTTCAATACATAACCTGGCATATCTTCCCCTTGTTGTTGAAGAGGTAGAAGTATCAATAGTTAATAATTTCCCAATTTTATTACCTAGTTTGTGAAGAATTTGAAAATCGTAAAATTTAGTAGGTAATTCAGGCAATCACAACCATATAGCAGAGTAAGTGATTTTTGTTTCACAAGCCATGAACATTGGTTCCCATTGACGAACGGATAGAAAATAATTTAAAATGAACCAAGGTCCATCTTGTAATGCATGAATTTTATTTTCCTCTTTTTAAAATTTAATCAGGAAAAAATTTGATCCTAAATCAATGAGAGGTAGATTTTCAGTAGGTTTCCATAAGGCATATATTTTTTGCCGAAGTATTTGATGTCCAATAATATGACCATATACCTTAACGATGACTGCATGTTGCCATGGTTTGTAAATCATGGTTCTTTCTTCAACAGAAAGTGGGATGAAAATGAAGGGGTCAACTGGTGCCTCCGTTTCATCATTAATCACCAAACTAAGGTTTAGTGGTTCATGTTGTGTAGATGGTGAAGAGGTATCATTATTAGAAGCTAGGGTATTTAGATATTATTTGGGAACAGATTTAGGAAGATTTGGTACAGTTTCATCATATTAATATTCATGTTATTATTTGGACTGATAATGGAAGTGATTAGAGGAATTTGTGATGATGTTAACGCTGAATCCATGTGGATATCAGGTGGTTTAGGTTATATGAAATTTGAAGATTCATATTTTTGGGATTTCATGTAAGAGAGAATAGCCTTGCCGCTTACTTCGTTTTTTGAGCTCTCTTAATTATGTGGATAATTGAGAAATTATTGATTTGAATAGAAAATTAACAAATTAATTAGAGATTTGTGGATCAATATTTAAGTGAGATTCTTGGATAATTATAAGGGGCAAATCCACGTGGTATTTCAGAAAATTTGGCAGCAAATTGCCAACTAGTAATGTTGTTAAGGAGGTGGTGGCTTATTTAGAGGATTTTGTAACTAAGTCATCACATAAGTGGGGCCCACACCCACTAGGATAAAAGGTCACTCTAATTCATAAAACAAGGATGCTTATATCTAAAATATAATGGAATGCTTCGGCTAAGTCACACAAATTATATGATAGCAACGTCATTTGCTACAATAAAATTCAATAAGACAGCTTAAGATTTTGCGATTCTAAGGGAGTACGGTGCAATCTTTCTCAAGAATATCATACAAATTTTTCCCTACATCGATCACCGTTACCTGTTTTGTCCCGATTGACGAGTGTTTGAGGGATTGTCAAGAGAATCGCTTAAGGTATGTTAAGGCTACCCCTTCTTTCCTTTTGGCCTGATCCATACGATAAAAATGAAATGAGCAAATGCACAAATTTCATAAATGACTCTATTCATAGAAATACTAGACCAGATGGCGCTATATACACGTATATATATATATATATATATATATATATATATATATATATATATATATATATATATATATATATATATATATATATATATATATGAGGAAAGGTTATGGCGTCATATACGCGCCAACACCTGATCAGCTGGTATACGTTGATGATATGAGGAAAGGTTATGGCGTCATATACGCGCCAACACCTGATCAGCTGGTATACGTTGATGATTTTGCACACAGTGGCCGAGCTGATATGATGGGATGCCCTTAGTGGCTTGATGATTTTATGTAAGCATGTACCTATGCATGGTATGGCATTTATACACATATGCATGAAATTATAAATATTAAATGATTCACACAGCTATTAAGACTTACATGATGAGTCTTTAATTAATGTTTCTCTCACGTCTTTTAGTTACTGATTTTCAATCCTTACTTACTCGGTACATTATTTGTACTGATGTCTCTTTTGCCCAGGGACGCTGCGTTTCATGCATGCAGGTCCCGATAGATATGTTGAGAGTCCTCCAAGTAGGCTATCAGCTCAGTAGAAGGTGTTGGTGCACTCCATTTGCTCCGGAATTGCTTATGTGGTCAGTACGATTTGGGCATGTATTGATTCGTACGGCGGGGCCCTGTCTTGACCTTTATGGTATTTATCTACTCTTGGAGGCTTTTTTATAGATGTCATGTATATGGATAATTTTATGGCCTTGTCGGCTGAGAAGTAGGACTTTAACGTGTTTTATGCCCTTACTTGCCTATGCTTTGAGTATAATTTGATGCAAAATAATCCCAAAATGCTCACAGGTTGTGCTTGATTGCAGGTTTGAGCGACAAAGTGACTGAATTGTCAACGATGGGCTCAAAACGGAGTGAAACCTGCTCAAGCATCAAAGGCCAAGAAAAGTGAAGGAAAAGATCCTAGTGTGGACCGCACAAAAGTGCACGCGGCCGCACTACGAGAATAAGAGAAGTGCTAATTCAAGACTCTCACCACGCGGCTGCGGTTGGATTTACGTGGCCCGCGTTCAGCTCACGCAGCTGCACCATATTTTGAAGCGGTCCGCGTTAAGAGATTCAGAGAGATGAAATTTGGGGACCAAAGCAAGCCACGCGCCCGCAGTCACTTTCACGCGGTCCGCGCCAGATCTCATGCGGCCGCGCTACACTTTTGTGCGGCCCGCTATCCTCAACTTTATAGAGCCAATCTTCAAGATTTCAAGAGCCCACGCGGCCGCGCTACCTTTTTGCGTGGTAGGAGGCAAGGCTTTCAAAGGCCCCCCATGTTCCAACAACCAAACAATCCACCTCCCTTTCAGTCGCAAGGGTCTAGTTCTTCCGGGAGTGATATGGGACGGATAGAAATGATGTTCGAGCAGATGATAAAAAAGAACCAAGATTCTGACGCACAATTGGCTTCACATAAAACATCTATCCGGAACTTAGAGGTGCAACTAGGACAAATTTCTCAAGCTTTAAATACCCGACCTAAGGGTGCGCTACCAAGTGACACGGTAGTGAACCCGAATGGGGGTTGTTGATACCCAATTTTTCCCTATATTTTTTGCATATGCAAAATACTTTCAAACTAGCATGTACAGGCATATATAAGCATGCCCCAAAGTTTTGGTATTTTTCCTTTATTTTTTTTTAAGATTTTAAAACTAATTTATTGTCTATTTTAATACTACAAAATTCAATAATTATTCCCAAACTAGCATTTTTTAGTGAATAATTTATTCCGTTCTCATATTTACCCTATGATATAATTGGGGTAATTTTTGTATATTTTTATACATTTATTTGGTATTTTTAAAGCTAATTGCATATAATTGTAATTATAGCCTATTTTACGATTAACATCATTCTATAATTATAAAATCACTTTTAGTATTTTTATAGTAATATTTATATGTTATTAATTGGTCCAATACCTTTAATTTATTTTCAAGTCATTTTTTACTATTTTTATAAATTAAAAGGGGAAAACTGGCTATTTAAATGACAACCCTTTTGTATTTCAATTTTAGCCCAAATTGGACCCCAATCACACCCTAATCAAACGACCCAATTTTATTATAACCCGACCCATACCCTTTCTTATCATACCCAAACCCGGTCCCCATTTAACCCATTTAATCCCAGCCGTTGATCTTTTAGATCAACGGCTCCCCTCATCCCTTTCCTTTTTTAATACAAACGACCCCTTTACCCTACCTCATTTTTTCTCCTCGGCCGCTGCCTCTAAAACCCTCCACTCTCTCAAACTCTCTCAAGGGTTCTTAACCCTAGCCGCCTCTTGCCGTCTCAGACCAGAGATCCACCGGAATCTATGGCCACCAAAGCTATGGGGATCTCACACCCCCTTGGTGCTCTTATACACCGGTTTTCTGAAGATTCAAGGCCTGACCTTGAAGATCTCTACACAGATCTCCTTCGATTCAGGGTTCCATGGTCTTCTCCGGCTTAGATCCACGAGTTTTCCAGGCCTTTCTCACTTCTAGGTTTCTTCTGAAACCCTAACCTTTCGAGGTTCTTCTGATTTCTCTAGATCTGTCCTAGATCTGTGTTTATCTTGGGGTCTTAAACGTTTTTCTCAAAAGTTTTTTTCAAAACTTGCTTTTAAACCTTTTCATCTTCCCCGATTTAGGATTTCTTTGATCTGTCAACATGCTCTACTGTGATTCTTATATGTTTTTTCTTCTACTATGTTTCTTCTATGATCCTTATGTGCTTCTTCTACTGTGTTTCTTCTACCTTGTTCTTACGAGTTCTTCTACTGTATTTTTTTTGCATGATTGTTCTTTATTATGTTATTCATGAGTTTCTTCTACTGGGAAATACGTGTTCCTTTATGATTTGTGCTCTTATTCCGTTAATATTTTTGCCTGACTTACTTGTCTTCATCTCTAGACTCGATTAATGGTAAAAAAACCCTAGAATTTGGGGGTTCATTCGAGTTTTGAGGTTATTTGTTATGTGATTTGTTTGTTTCTTATCTCTGAACGTGTTGATTTCAAAACCCTAGTCTCTTTGGACCTATTTGAGTTCCTGAAGTTGCTTCCTCTACTGTTCGACTGAGTTTCAAGATCTTTGTGTCAACTTTGTTTCTTCATACGATTCTGACCTCTTTACTTGACCTTTCGCATGCTATCTGGTATTCCCTCTTCTCTGAGATGACTACCAGGTTCCTATGGTCCTCTACTCACTAATTTTCTTTGATTGCATGACACTCTTCTTTGTCTTAAATCTAGCCTCGCATGCTTAATGTTTATGCACTCTTTATAGGTCAAATTTCCCTCTCAAAATAACCTTGATTGTGGACTGATTTCAAATCTCTTTGTGTAATTCTGATTGCACTCTTGAATTGATTCTTTCCTTTATTGTTTTGATTTTCTTTGTTTCTTGGACTTGTTGAAATATTTTCCTTTCGACCCTGCCTTTCTACTTAAGTTGATTTGATCCCATTACCTTAATTACATTAGTATGGGATTCTTACAGACCTTTCCTTAATTAAGGTCTAATGAACTTAACCCCTAATACATGTGGTATACTCGTACTGTGCTGAAAATATTTCCTTATTTGTCATGTCCAGCCCCGCGTGATTTCTTTCCTTATTTAACACTTGCATGCTACCGTTTGGTTTAATTGCTTTATTAAAGGAAGTCTTTGATACTGATTTGATTTTAGTAAGACACATATTCCTCCAATTATGTCTGAATTACAGTCCTTACCTTATTTCTGCATGTTTCTCACACTATAAATACCTGCTCTTTTATTAACACCAAAAAGACACAAGAAAAAACACTGGAGTCTTTTCTGAACTCACACTCACACACAAAGTATTCTCTCTTGCTGTTTGTGCTGTGGTTTCTTTGCAAGACTTCTGCTCTCTTTTGCTTGTCTCTTTCTGAAACTGGTACGCCTTTATTTAAACTTTTGCCTCATCCCTATGTGTTTATTCTATAGTCTCATTCTTTTGTGTAGTTTGCTGTTCATGCTTCGTAACTTATGCTAAGTATTTTTCCTTTCTTTGCTTCTGTTCTCATATGAATCCCTACCCCTAACTCCCCTTTATGTGTTGAGTTGAAACCTTGGGCCTGACAGTATCCCAATTACTGCCCAGGCCATGGTTTGACCTTCAGTAGGTCCTGACTCTCCAATGTTTGGCTAGTGGGCTGGGTCAGGGGTGTGCCAGCATTCTATATTGCTGGGCATGACCACCAGCCTGCCTTGGCATCCCCTAATTCCCTNAAGTTGATCTCCGCCAATCATCACACGCAACCGTCAGAAGCACCAGCCCAGTAAACTGGGGCAGAATTTTGAAGAGGACCCTCAAAATTCCGGAGCAAAAGACGTTGCCATATCTTGAACCGTGTCGCAATCATCGGTTCATCTAAAACCATTTTACCTTTATTTACTTACATCATGTTTTATTATTTTACTAAATCATGCATGGATACTGTCAAAATAGCTTTGTTTAGCAACGCTACCCCAAATGAAAGCAAGAGCCGAGTAGGACAAGCGAAGCCCACGGGAAGACGAACTAACCTTCCCCCCTGACAAAACTCACAATCTTTCTTTGAATGCAGGCACCCCAAAAACATAGAATCATCGGATATGATTAAAACTCACACTTTTCAGGAATACAATTCTCAAGATCATCGCCCATTTACAAGTGCTATCCGTGCACAACATTCCCAGCAGCCCCAATGACAATCAACTATCAGCTATCATCTATCAGCTAAGAGATTTCGTTACTCTGCATTTTTCTCTGCATTGCATAAGGCTACCTTTCTGCCTTCCGCGACTACGCTCTGTCTCCATCTGCATTTTTGCATTGCATAAGGCTACCTTTCTGCCTTCCGAGACTAAGCTCTATCTCCATCTGCATTTTTCTCTGCATTGCATAAGGCTACCTTTCTGCCTTCCGAGACTAAGCACTGTCTCCATCTGCATTTTTCTCTGCATTGCATAAGGCTACTTTTCTGCCTTCCGAGACTAAGCACTGTCTCCATCTATATTTTTTCTCTGTATTGCATAAGGCTACTATTCTGCCTTCCGAGGTTAAGCTCTACCTCCATTTACATCGGCTGAAACACCGCCAACTTTATTTAAATTCCTGTCGGCTGAAATATCGCCATTCACATTTTTCTACATCGGCTAAAACACTGCCAACTTTATTTAAATTCCTGTCGGCTGAAATATCGCCATTTACATTCTCTACATCGGCTGAAACATCGCCAGCTTTATTTAAATTTCTGTCTTCTGAGGTTTCGCTTTGCCTTCTTCTACATCGACTGAAACACTGCCAGCTTTGTTTAAATTCCTGTCGGCTGAAATATCGCCATTCACATTTTTCTACATCGGCTGAAACACCGCCAACTTTATTTAAATTCCTGTCGGCTGAAATATCGCCATTTATATTTTTCTACATCGGCTGAAACACCGCCAACCTTATTTAAATTCCTGTCGGCTGAAATATCGCCATTCATATTTTTCTATATCGGCTGAAACACCGCCAACTTTATTTAAATTCCTGTCGGCTGAAATATCGCCATTTACATTCTCTACATCGGCTGAAACATCGCCAGCTTTATTTAAATTTTTGTCGGGTGAAATATCGCCATTTACATTTCTCCTTCACATCGGCTGAAATACCGCCAAATCTTGCATTTCATGGGCCGAAATACCGCCAAATCTTGCATCTCATGGGCTGAAATACCGCCAAACTATCCAAGGGCGTCATTGTTCGGAGGCACCATCTTCATAGCCCGAGAACCCCATGCCATGGCCCGAGGACCCCGCTTTATATTCTGCACATCATTATTCAAAGGCATCATGGTTCGGAGGCACCATTATCATAACCCGAGAACATCATTTCATAGCCTGCGAATCTTTTATTATGAGCTTCATGGCCCAGGACATCATGGTCTGAGGACGTCATCTTAACCGTCCAAAGACAACATTCATGGTCCAATGGGAACTTGCATCACGTTTAAATTCCGCACGATATGCTTGTATTACTCAATTGCAGGTACGTCAGTTGGCCACGGCCATTACAACAGGAGCGATCTCGCCCCGGTTTCTCGCAACCCATCAGTCCCTGACCACCCTTCCCAACCTAAATATTACGCCTGTCTCTTCGAAAACCTCCATCGGCATACTCCGTCGATGTATCCTGAGCTATATATGACCTGATTCCTGTAAAACCAGGGATATATAGGCAGCTCAGAAATCAGAGCGCGGTCAAAACCTTTGCAAGTCGTTTCTCACGGTCAAAATTGGTCATCATATCTTTACCCGACAACTCTTTCATCCTTCCCGGGTAAAGAGGGGCAGCTATTGATACCCAATTTTTCCCTATATTTTTTATATATGCAAAATACTTTCAAAATAGCGTGTACATGCATATATAAGCATGCCCCAAAGTTTTGGTATTTTTCCTTTATTTTTTAAGATTTTAAAACCAATTTATTGTCTATTTTAATACTACAAAATTCAATAATTATTCCCAAACTAGCATTTTTTTAGTAAATAATTTATTTCGTTCTCATATTTACCCTAAGATATAATTGGGGTAATTATTGTATATTTTTATACATTTATTTGGTATTTTTAAAGCTAATTGCATATAATTGTAATTATAGCCTATTTTACGATTAACAGCATTCTATAATTATAAAATCACTGTTAGTATTTTTACATTAATATTTATATGTTATTAATGGTCCAATACCTTTAATTTATTTTCAAGTCATTTTTTACTATTTTTATAAATTAAAAGGGAAAAACTGGCTATTAAATGCACCCTTTTGTGTTTCAATTTTAGCCCAAATTGGACCCCAATCACACCCTAATCAAACGACCCAATTTTATTATAACCCGACCCATACCCTTTCTTATCATACCCAAACCCGGTCCCCATTTAACCCATTTAATCCCAGCCGTTGATCTTCCCCTCATCCCTTTCCTTTTTTAATTCAAACGACCCCTTACCCTACCTCATTTTCTCCTCAGCCGCCGCCTCTGAAACCCTCCACTCTCTCAAACTCTCTCAAGAGTTCTCAAACCCTAGCCGCCTCTTGCCGTCTCAGACCAGAGATCTACCGGAATCTATGGCCACCAAAGCTAAGGGGATCTCACACCCACCCCCTGGTGCTCTTATACACCGGTTTTCTGAAGATTCAAGGCCTGACCTTGAAGATCTCTACCCAGATCTCCTTCGATTCAGGGTTCCATGGTCTTCTCCGGCTTAGATCCACGAGTTTTCCAGGCCTTTCTCACTTCTAGGTTTCTTCTGAAACCCTAACCTTTCGAGGTTCTTCTGATTTCTCTAGATCTGTCCTAGATCTGTGTTTATCTTGGGGTCTCAAACGTTTTCTCAAAAGTTTCTTTCAAAACTTGCTTTTTAACCTTTTCATCTTCCCCGATTTAGGATTTCTTTGATCTTTTAACATGCTCTACTGTGATTCTTATNGCCTATAGGAACTATCAACCTAATCTGAATCACTCGTTTTAAGATTAGTCCGTCAGTAGTAACCAAATGCAGAACTCGTATCATTCTGTTAAAACTGGCAACTTTCAGTAATCAGTTCACTTCCTTATTCCTGAAACCAGTAGATGCCATCACCTAGGCAAATAAGTAAGTAGTTAATTAATTGCACCAGTCTTCGATAAGTTACAGCCAGGCGAGCCTAATGCGAACTTCTTGTCTAAAAATATGTAATGAACCAGCCAGCCTAACGTTAAGCATAATTTGGACCTAATCAGTATATGTAAGACGTGCTAAACTATATGATTTCTGTGATTAAAGGAGGTTTGTCTGAGCCCTAATTGCTTTTGTGCTCCCATAATTGTTTTATGTGTTTTGCCTAACACCTTCCCCTCGAGATAATTTCTAGCCCTTACCTGAACTCTGAATTTTCAATTCAAAATCCTTCTTAGTGTCCTAATGCATTCAATCATTAGGTGGCGAATCTTCAATTCCAAAAACCCAATTCCCAAACGGGAATAGAGTTGTCTTCCCGAATGTCGTAAACCCGATTTCGCGAGAAAAAGGGGGCGTCGACAGTTGATACCTATTCTAGATAGGTATGATCTAGTGGGAAGTCTATTATGATAGCACTTCCAAATAAAGATTTTTATTTTGTTTGGGCATCATAATTTTCAAATCCAACTGAAATCAATATTAGTCTTTTCCTCATTGTTAATAATTTGATAGCACGATGATGTCAAGAATAATCCATTTGAGGAAAGGCTCTAAATGTTGTTAATGCTTGAATTGTTGTCCTTAGGAGTTATGATAGTGTTAATATTGTCGACTATTTAAGTAGGAAGCTCGAAATTTATTTTTGTTAAATTCCATTGGCTTCCTTTCCTAATTTGTTTAACAGTAAGCTTGTCCTCATTTTTTGTTAGGGGACCAGCTATGGCCTTTCTAAGGCTCATTGCATTTGGTATCCAGTCAGAGTACCAAACGTTTAAATTTGTTTTGTTGTTGATATCCCATCTTTTATCTATTGCAATAGTACCAACCTTCTAAGATGCTTTTCCATATGAACACGTTTAAAGATTTTCCTATAGTTTTTGCGTATTTACTAGAGATTACCTTTTTCCATAGGGAGTTTGTATTATTAATCATTTTCCAGGCTAAGCTTGTTAGGAGGGCTAAGTTTTTGCTTTTTTGCTTTTCTTATACCCAGTCCCCCCATGCATTTATCTTTTGTAATGATATTCCAATTAATCATATGCATTTTGCGCTTATCTGGAGAAGAGTTCCATAAGAAGTCTCGTTGGACTTTATCAATATCCTGAAGAGTTTTTGTAGGCAATAGAGAGTATTGCATGACGTGGTTTGGGATGGTATTGAGGGTAGAGGAGGCTAGTGTACACCTACCAGTAATATTAAGCCACTTTGCTTTCCAGCTACCTAACTTGCTTCTCATTTTATCGATCACAAATTGGTAATCTTTTGGTTTGGGGCTAGAATTTAGGATGGAAAATCCTAAGTATGTACCAAATGTTTCACTAAGCTTTATTTTCAAAAGGGATGAGAGGTTATTTTTTGTTGAAGTTGCACAGTGTTGTGATATTAACAATTTAGACTTTGATTTATTAACCATCTATCCTGATAAGTGACAGAAGTTATCTAGGCAATTAAGCATAGATTGAGCTCTCTTCATATTGGCTTTGCCCATTAGAGTTAGGTCATCTAAAAAGAATAAATGGGATAGTGGTGGGCTTGTTGGTGAAGTGTTGATAGTGTCCCATTTTCTAATGTCAACATTGTGGTTGATCATTATTAGAGCATTTCCATGCAGAGTATGAAAATATAGGGGGACATTGGGTCTCCTTGTCTATTTCCTCTTGTTGGTGTGAAGGATTCCGACTTAGAGCCATTAACTAGGATGGTATAGCTGGAGGAGATGATACAGGACATTATTAATGTAGTCATTTTTCGAGGAAATTTGAAGTAAATTAATGACCTATGTATGAAGGACCATTCCAGTTTGTCAAAAGCTTTCTCTAGGTCTATTTTTAGGATCATATTTCCTTTCTTACTCTTAGAGTTCCTAATATAATTCATTACTTCTTGGACTATAATTGCATTCAAGCCATTCTTCCTTTGATGAAGCTAGCTTGATGAGGTCCAAGTAGGTTTTGCAGAAAAGGTTTCATCCTGTTGGCGATTATTTTTGTAATCACCTTATAAATGGCGTTGCAAAGGCTAATGGGTCTAAATTTTTTTATGTTGTTAGCATTTTCGAATTTGTGGATTAGGCAGATATAGGTCTTATTAATATCCCTAGGTATATGACTTTCCCTAAAGACTTTGTGATAAAATTCATTGACATTTCTCCTAATATTTTTCCAATATTTTTGAAAGAAGAAGGGGTGTAAGCCATCTGGGCCTGGGGCTTTATATGGATTAATAGAGAAAATAACTTTAGTAATTTCAGAATCCATAAGGGGCTGATCTAGGCACGAGAATTAAAGTCTTGATTTTGTGGAGTTACACTCATTTTGGTATGCCAAGTAGATGAGGTATGTGAAGTGGTAAATAAATTCTAGAATCGCATGGAGCATAATGGAATTGTGGTCATCGATCCAATTGCCCATCTTATCTTAGAAGAAGTTGATTTTATTAATTCGTCTTCTATTTGTGGATGTAATTTGAAATTTTTTTGTGTTAGCGTTCCCATCATTCATCCACATAACCCTAGATCTTGGTTTCCAATAATCTTCCTCTAGTTTTAGAATATCATTATATTTTTGTTGTAAGGTGACTTCTAATTTTTGTAGGAAAGTACTAGTGGTATACCTAGGACTATTTTGTATTCCTCCTAGCCTTGCAAGAAGTTATTTTTTTCTGCCTATGAATGCTACCAAAGACCTCTCTACTCCAGGATTTAACATCATCCTCAAAAGATCTTGTGGCAGTTAGAAGGTCATTTTTTATCCCAATTTTATTAACCAGGCTTATGAAATCAGGGTGTGAGCACCACATTGACCTAAAACAGAAAGGTTTCTCTATGTAGGCAAGGTTTTTATTTTTTAGGGAAATAAGTATGGGGTTATGGTCGGAGTGTATTTTTGGTAAATGAATTATTGATGCTTCTGGGTATTGATCTAACCAATCAATGTTAGCAAAAACTCTATCCAAATATTCCATTATCAAACCTTTGCCTTTTCTTCTATGGTTGGACTAAGTAAATTTGCAACCTTTGAAACCTAGGTCATGAAGCTTACAATAATTTAGGCTCTCTAAAATATTGTTAGCACACTTTTGATTCACTGCTTTTCCACCTAATTTTTCTTGGTCCATAATAACATCATTAAAGTCCCCTCCCATAAGCCAAGCCCCTTTATACGAATTATAGATATTTTTTCTATTTTGCCATAGGATATCTCTTCTATTTTTGTCAGTACTAGCATAAATGGAACTAAATAGCTATTTTTTATGATTAGGTTTTACCGCGATCATGGCATGAAATTCTTGGTTTCTTCTAGTGAAGTTGTTGACGATGACTCTTGCATGGTTCCATAAAATCACCACGCCTCCAGCTTGTCCTTCTGCTGGAACCTCTATCATTTCTGTGAAGTTGAAATCTTCCAGTATTGAGAGGTGGTTTGTCATTCTTGTTTCCATCAAAGCAACCATTCTAGGCCTATGAGTATCCATAATTTCTCAAAAGTTTCTACGGAAGTTTGCATTGTTTGCTCCCCGGACATTCCAAATTATGAAATTAATTGGTTGATTCATCATTTACTGGTTGGACTGTGTTTTGTTGTTCTCCCTCACTGCCGCTGCATTGTTCCTCCTGTGGGAGGGCACTAGGATAACTACATTCTTCCCTACTATAGGATCGTGTGGAGGTCTTATGTCCATCGAGCATTAACATTGTGAGTGGACAACTGATGATGCACTTCTTGTCTAGCCATTCCTTGAAGATTAGTATTGTTACTTCGCTTAGGTTTGAGAATGCCACCCTGGGTTCTCCATGATGTGGAAGTGCTTCTTCCTCTTCCTCGTGGTTTTCCTGTTGATTTTGCATGTCCATCTGTTGTGCATGGGCCTGCATTTGTGGTGGGAGGTTCTGAGGAGGGACTTATTGTGCAGGAGTTGGTTGCACTGCCCATGGGGTGAATATGGGATTCATTATGGACAACTCTTCTGGAGCAAAGAAGGGTAGGTTGAGTGGGATATTCTGGGGCATCACATTGTTGGTACTCCCCATTATATTCCACATCTCTTGCATGTTGTTGGTTAGATTTTGGTTCAAAGAAGGGACTAGTGGTTGTAAGATGTTGGTTATCCACATCTGATTGATGTAGTTGGTAATGGCAAGATGCATGCCCTCCGAGATCAACTGGGCAAGGTAGTTGGTGTTTTGGATAATGAGGACTGAGTCCTGCCCGTTGTTCTGGAGGTTGAAAAAGATTTCATGACCCATGAGGCCCAGTTCGATCCAAGATTTTGGTTGGTGGTTGGGTTGATTTGGTGGTTGAGTGTAGATCACTGGTTGAGAAGGGAGTTGAGGTGGTAGTGGAGGTAAGTTGTCCATTGGATATGGTCGATGAAGACGTTGGATTTGGACTAGTCTGTATCTCCTTCTCAATGTGAGTGGACTCGTGGCGTGGTGGTTGTTTAATATAGCGTTGTGAGGGCTAGTAGCTATGGATTCCGACGGCGGAGTTGTGGAATTAGAAATGGAGTCTATTTGCATGGAATAGGAAAAGTTTTGCGTATGGACTTTAACAAAATCTTTAGTTGAGGTCACGTCCGACATTTGGTGTTGTCTTTTTGCCAAGTGTTCTTCATGGGAGTGGTTATTAGTAGGCATGCAAATTGTGTTCAGATGATTTTCTACCGGATTATGATTAGAGGGAGGAGTTACTTGTGGTGTAGAGTTTTTAGGGAGTTTTTTATTGGAGGATGAAGGGCCACTAGTAGCTTGCTTAGACCCTTGATTAGTAGGTGTTATTATTTGGAGATTTACATTAGGGATTGTGTCCAAAGAAGAAACGTTTTCTCCACCTGTCTGCTTTCGGGAATTTTTCCCATGCAAAACCGTGGTGGTATTTTTTTTACCACTGGTTTGATTGGAATCCATGTGCTCGTCGTTAAGTACACAGTAATTATTATTTTTAGAGTTGTTAATACTTTTTTTATTATTATTAGTGGTCGTAGTTAACTCTAATTTGGGTTTATCGTGATTTTTTGAGTTTTCACGAGTGTGGTGGTTGATAGAATTTTTTTCCACATATTTCAAATGATGAGTGTTAAGAAACTTACTGTTGCACCCCGTACTTTAATATTAGGCGAGATAAAAATGAGCCGTTCGATTAGAATGAGTCACGGTTCATCAATATTTAGACCTATCAATTTTTACTTGTTTTCTTCCTAAGTTTTATTATATGATGACAACAACAATAATGGGTTTCTTTTCGACTCTTCCAGCAAATGTCACTGTAGTTCGCAACTCAGAAGTTCGGATATGCAATATGCAATATTAAATTTCCCAAGTAATGTTATACTCTAGCGGGGGTTAAATTGTCGAAATGATGAGAACATTACCCATGGCCCTTCTGTTTATTCATATACGTAAATACCAGAATATATCATTTTCCTTAAATTTTACCTTGCTTCAGCTATATGACTGAAAGAATTGACTTTAAAATAAGTATCATTCTTTATCCTTTTTGTTATTTTTATATTTTTACGGCATTGTTTGTATTTTATAACAACCTTGATACCGCTAGATATTATATTAGTGTGGTATTTTCTTTTAAGTGAAGTATTTTAGTAAAAATTTGATAAGTATAATTTTGGATAGTCAACATTTTAATATTTTCAGATATGGTAAATTATACACATAATATGAGAAAGTTTATGAGATTTTCTTTATTGTAAAGATAGAAATTATTTTCTTACAGAAAAAGAAGGATATCTTTTTACCATTTTAAGAATTAAGCGTACGAAAGTTGTACTCTTTATACGAGATTAGGAAAATTATAAGTTAAGAAAATATATGTATTTTTACATGGATGTTTTAATTAAATAATAGTGTATGTATTTATTTGTATGGTACCACATGACCACAATAGTAAGTTATATAAAGTGTGTTAAAAGTGAGTCCCTGAAATTTATGGTACAGTTTTTGTACGAAATTCTTGGGCTAACTATATTGTGCTTTGTCTTTGTGTAATGGAGCCTAACTATTTTCATTTAGCACATATATGTCACTCTATGTTGTAAAGTTGTTTTCTTAGTGATTCATTAGGCATTCCAATTTTTTTTACGTGGTTAATAATGATGAGCCATGTCTAACATGTGACATAGCTTTTAAAGTATTATTTTGTGGATAATTTTTTTATATATATAAATACAAAAATATGGGGATAAATATGTGTTGGATATATCTTGTATTGGTAAGCATTATTTGTCACAAATATAGCACTTCCACCGCCAATACAAGGCTAGGTGGAAGCCAAATAGTGAATAGTCATCAATAGCCATTTTCAATAACTGTCCTATGAATTTCTAGCTCAATCATCAAAGAACAACTTCTACACTAAAATCTGCCAATTACAATCTCAAAATTCTTGCAAAAAGAAACTCATATGTCCAGTGAATTTAACTCTTTCAAAAGTTTTGCTCGAAGAAAAACTCTTCATTTTTGGACTAGCCTTTCTTTGTTATCTGATGTTGTTTCATACACAAGAAGAGGCGCAATTGAGGTGTCGTTTGGTGAAGCTTAGGTAATGTTGGAATGGTTTTTGGCTTCTGCACCTGCATCTCCAATGATTCATATAGCCAGAAAATTTTGTTGGGGTGTAGATTGGTTGATTACTCAAGAACGACACATGCAATTGTTCTTTGGTTTACAATTCTGGTTCACACGAAGAGAATGAATTGGAGTTTATTTTTGTATTCCTCTTCCAAAGTTTCCTAAAATAAAGTGATGGAAGACATCTTAGGATCTGTAAGCATGTTGGCACAAGATCAGTATGGTAATTATGTTGCTCAGGTATGTTAAGGCTATTTCTTCTTTCTTTTGGCATGATCCAAGTAACGATACGTAAACGTAATGTTATTCTATAACTAATTCTACTCTTAGTAGTTAAGTAGTTAAGGATGTCTACGTTATTCATTCTTGTAAAAGTGATACTTAAGCATGTCTAAGTATGTATCTAGTTACGTATTGAGGTATTTGATAAAGACGTTAATATTTATAATATAGTGATACATGTACATGCATCTTCATTTACCACCGCGCTACGGTTAGTTACCACCGGTTGGGCGCTTATGTATCATTATTTACCACCGGTTGGGCAGTTACGCATATGCATTTACCACCGAGCTACGCCCGGTTGGGCAGTCATGCATTTACCACCGCGCTACAGCCGGTTGGGCAGTTACCACTGATCAGTTGGGCAGCTATGCATCATATGATATGGATAATAGTCTCAAAAGGAAGTATTATATATATGTAAGTATAATAAGTATGCATATACGGTGACTGTCCTTAATTAATGTTGACTTACTGTTATGTTTCAGTTCTGCCTTACATACTCAGTACATTATTCGTACTGACATCCTTTTGTTGGGGACGCTGCATTCATGCCTGCAGGTATAGACAATCAGTTTGACGAGCCCTCATAGTAGACGAGGTCAGCATTCAGCGAAGGATCGGTAAGACTCCACCTCATTCAGAGTGCAGTCGAGTCTATAAGTCATCGTGTCAGAGTTTGCTACAGACTTATGGGTAGGCGGTACCCTGTCCCATTTTATGTCAAATAATCTTAGAGGCTTTGTAGACAGAGGTTCATTTTGTACAGTATGTTAGAGGCCTTGACGGCCCATATGTATTCATGTTTTAAGAACGATAATTTATTGATGCAGTGTTGCCCACTTATAGTTATACATTACGAGTTGTGGCCATGTTGGCCCATGATAGTTATAAAGAAAAATAAAAGTTGCAGAGTGGTTCGCTCGGGCCAGTGCGGCACCGGGTGCCAGCCACGCCTCCTTAGGTTTGGGGCATGACAAAGTGGTATCAGAGCGAGTCGTGTTCTAGGGAGTCTACAAAGCCGTGCCTAGTACAGTCTCACTTATGGATGTGTTGCGCGCCACATTTATAATTGAGAGGCTATAGGGCATTTAGGAAATATTACCTTTCTTTTGTTTCTAGATCGTGCCATAGAGCTGAGTCGTAAGAAGTCAGTATAAAGTTTCCACTGAATTTTGTATGCACTAGAGGTGCTATCATAATATTACTTTAAGGCATAGATATAATTTCTACCTATGTGGAAGGGAGGTTATGAAAGAAACAGAAGATACGATGCGAGATTGAGAAGTAAGTAAGGCAAAAGTGAAGAAGATACGAGATACTCAAGTACAAAAGATTGTGAATAGTCAAGACATCAGATATAGTTTTGGTTTTAGTTTAGTTTACGGAGAAGACCCTAGTAAAAATTTTGTAAATCTCTAAGAGTTAACATTCGATGACGAATGTTTCTAAAGGGGCGAAGGATGTTACACCCCGTACTTTAATATTAGGCGAGACAAAAATGAGTCGTTCGATTAGAATGAGTCACGGTTCATAATATTTAGACCTATCAATTTTTACTTGTTTTCTTCCTAAGTTTTATTATATGATGACAACAACAATAATGAGTTTCTTTTCGACTCTTCCAGCAAATGTCACCGTAGTTCGCAACTCAGAAGCTCGGATATGCAATATGCAATATTAAATTTCCCAAGTAATGTTATACTCTAGCGGGGGTTAAATTGCCGAAATGATGAGAACATTACCCATGGCTCTTCTGTTTATTCATATACGTAAATACCAGAATATATCATTTTCCTTAAATTTTACCTTGCTTCAACTGTATGACTGAAAGAATTGACTTTAAAATTAAGTATCATTCTTTATCCTTTTTGTTGTTTTTATATTTTTACGGCATTGTTTGTATTTTATAACAACCTTGATACCGCTAGATATTATGTTAGTGTATTTTCTTTTAAGTGAAGTATTTTAGTAAAAGTTTTATAAGTGTTGTTGTTCTAAACGTCAATACCACACAAGAGGGAGGATGATTTGTGTGGTACCCAATTTTCGCTCTAGAAGAACCTAGTTCTTCTAGGTGTACTAACTACTACTGTTTGCGGAATAATAAGTACATAAAATAAAGAACACAGAGATTTTTACGTGGAAAACACCTGGCTCAAAAGGTGAAAAAAACCACGATCTACTACTCAGTAGGATTTTCCAAACTTCCACTAAAATCACTGAGCCAAAACAACATTTACAAAACTCTTTGTAAACCTAAGGATTAACTCTAATCTCGTTGTGGCACACAACCTCAACTGTTGCGACAACTTCAAGATAGCTTATAACTTGAACACTCTAGGTACCTAATACAATTGCTTCTATGAAAGCTGAAAGGTACAATTTTAAACCACCTACTACAATTGAACTAGAATAAAAGAAATACACAATGGAACTGATTCTTCTATCTCGTTCAAGTAGCTTCAGGAGTGCACACTCAGATCTCACATAAATTGCTTGCAAAATCGCCTTGCTCTTTTGCTCTCAATTTAGTTTAACTTCTGCGTATGTGCAATACTTTTAAAAGAGAACAATCACTGTCTTTTAATGGGTTAGTAATCAGAGTTTGATTGGGACTCAATTGCTGATCTCCTATCGTAGTTGAGTCCTTGAAGATCTCAAACTCCAACACTATCTTTATCTGGATTGTGTTCTCTTCATACAAGGAGACTTTCTCCCCTTATCCAATATGCCATTTATGACCCTGTCTAGCAATTTGACAATGAGGGCAGGCTAGTTGATTTGCTTTCCTCTCTCCAGGCACTCCATAAGAACCATGTCCATGTAGTTAGCAGTGTGCCTTCTCTCCTGCCTGGGTAATAAGCACTTGTTGACAAACTCAAACACAACCTTGTGCTCAGGCCTCATCTCACTTTTCTGCACAGCCCTAGCTTCATTCACTTCCTCTGAATCACAGAACCTCTTGGTAATTTCAAGGGCAGTAGGGAGGGAGTCCAGGCATGGCCACATTTGCCTAGTATAGTAATCAAACCCTTTCAGAGGGTATGTCCAGAATATCTCCTAGTTTCTCTACATCAAACTTCACAAGGACTCCCTTCACCAGGCTACTAACAACTCCATCCTTAACAGCAGCATTTGCATAAACTCAATCAGCTCATTTCTGGCTAGCCTACCATCCATCTGAAGGATCATGTCCTTCCATCCTTGAGTAGCTAAAGAATCTACCAATCTCATCATCCCTGGTTCTACCAGGTCCTTCAACAATCTACCTTTTGAAATTTTCCTTCTGCCAAACATGGCAAACCTGTCTTGCTCCTTCTCAGATTCATTCTCTTCTTCTTCTCCACTCTAGTCATCATCATCTGAAACTTTTGTTTGTTTAGCTTTCACTGCAGATCTTGTCCTCTTGGTTAGTGTGGGTTCAGCAGACACAGGTGCAGAAGAAGACTTCTTGGAGGAAGTCTTAAGCTTTTTAGGCTTGGGTGTAGGAACCTCTTCTGTTGTACCCCTTTCTTGATGGACCAGTTCCATATCCTTTTCCTCAATAAGTACCTCTGAGGATTATGCAATCTTCCCTTTTCCCTTATCCATTTTCTTTTTCTTACTTTCTTCTAAGGCTTTTTGTAGATCAGCTTCACTCCGTTTTACCCTGCTTCTTGTGGCTCTACCCCTAGGCACTGAAGGTTGGGGATGAAGCTTTTCTTTTCTTGGAAGGCTTGGGAACAGTTGGGGCTTTTGTTGTGGGAGCTCTGCATTTCTTTGGGTCATAGCTTGCCCCAACCTTTTTCAGTAGATCAGCCAAGGTTTCTTCAGTAGATGAAACAGGTTCATCTCTTTGCTTGCTCAGATGAACCAACCCCTCAGCAGCTTCCCTAGAATCACTTCCCCCTGACTTCATGCCACTCTCTTCTAATCTCTCTTGTGTAACCCCACATATAGCAAGAACTGCTCCCTTCTCATTTCCCCTCTCTTCACCACATGCACCCTCTCTCTCTCTTTTTCTTTTTCAAAATTCTTTTTACCTCCACTCCTACATCTCTCAGGCACTTCAACATACCTAATAGGACCAACCAGAACAAACCTAGTCTCTAAGTTTCCACTCACTGATGAACTTACCTCAGTAGGGGATTCTTGAGTCTTCTCAGAGTTAGAAGACCCATGGCCTTCCCCCTCAGTAGCTGATTGATATAATTCTGATTCAGAGCTGGAGTCTGAATTTGGAGTTTTGCTTTGCTTCATTTGGCTTGCTGTCAACCTTTCATTTAAAGCCTTCTCAGAGCCCCAGATGCTATAATTTTTCGAGCGAGCATTTTCTGCTTTCGTAGCCTAGGTTTTGGAGATACATTGGGGGGAGTAGATGAGGATGAATTTGAGGGAGATGGTGATGGAGGAGTTACAGGATTTTCTTGTAGGTTAGACATGATGGTCAATTTCTTGAAAGACTTTGGGAATTTTGGAGAAGATGGCAAGTAGAAGTGAAGAAGAGTTTTTGACGGTTTAGGAATTATGATGAAGACTAGAGAGATGGTGTGTATTTAAAGAGAATTAGACATTTAATAAGTAACAACAGCTTTTTCAGGGGTCAAATAGAAGTCTAATCAAACTGAATTTCCAGAATTGTAATGATCAATTTGGCTTCCCTCGATATTAGGCAAAAATCACGGTTTAGAGTTCTAGATGGACGGAACTGGTTCAATGCCAACGGATAGAATTTTTCTAGGAATTTGACAAGTATAGGACTTCTGCTCATGATTGAAACGTTAATCTTTCTGACTGTGCAGAATATAGAAAACATACCTAAGCTTTCATATGAGCTCATATTGATTAACCAGGTTCTTCATTTAGAACTCTCTTGAACATGCCTCAAATGCCATAATTGAGAAAATTTTGTAAAAGATCAGTGAGTCATATAAACACATGTCACAGGAGTATACTAATTAAAGTATGAAGCTGAGTAAGAATTAATCTAGATATTTACACAAGTTCAGAATTCCTAGCCAAACAAAATATTATTTTTTTTCATCAATTTTTTTTTCCATTGTGCATTCTGAATTGGACCTATTAGGTGGTCTTAATCATCCCTAATTCCAACCTGTTCCTCTCAAAGTTTTCTCTACTCAGTGCTTTAGTGAAAATGTCAGCAATTTGTTTATCAGTAGCACAGAATTCTATGGAGATCAATCTTTTCTCATAGTTATCTCTTAAGAAGTGGTGCCTAACATCTATGTGCTTAGTCATCTTATGATGAACAGGGTTCTTTGTCATACTTATAGCACTAGTGTTATCACAGAATATAGGAATGCAACCAACTTCAATGCCAAAATCTACCAACTGCTGTTTGATCCATAGCAATTGAGCACAACAAGAAGCAGCAGCAACATACTCAACTTCAGCAGTAGATAAGGCCACTAAATTTTGCTTCTTAGTAGCCCACGACATAAGACATGAACCAAGGAAGTGTGCCATACCTGAGATGCTCTTCCTATCCACTAGGAAACCTGCATAATCAGCATCAGCATATCCTACTAGATTGAAATTACTACCTTTGGGGTACCAAAGGCACAAATCAGTGGTGCCTTTTAAATATCTTAGTATCCTCTTGACAACAGTCAAGTGAGACTCTTTTGGATTGGCCTGAAAACGAGCACAAAGCCCAACACTGAAAACAATGTCAGGTCTACTGGCAGTAAGATACAAGAGTGAACCAATCACACCCCTATACAGCTTTTGATCAACTGATCAACCAGGTTCATCAATGTCTAATTTAGTGGCAGTTGCAATGGGTGTGTCTATTTCTTTTGATTCTTCCATTTTAAACTTTTTGATTAGCTCTTTTGCATACTTCTGCTGATGGATCATGGTTCCATTAAGACTTTGTTTGATTTGCAAGCCTAAGAAGAAGTTAAGCTCACCCATCATACTCATTTCAAACTCACTCCCCATTAGTTTTGCAAAGTCCTTAATTAGCTTATCAGTGGTGGCCCCAAAGATTATATCATCAACATATATTTGTACCACAAGGAGATCATTACCTTTTTCCCTTAAGAATAAGGTACTATCAATTTTACCTCTTTTGTAACCATGTTCAAGCAGAAACTTGGACAGTCGTTCATACCATGCTCTTGGGGCCTGCTTGAGTCCATAGAGAGCCTTGTCTAACTTGTACACATGCTCAGGACATTCCTTGCTCTCAAACCCTGGAGGTTGTTTCACAAACACTTCTTCTTTCAGGTAGCCATTCAGGAAGGCACTTTTGACATCCATCTGATGAAGAGTGAATTCCATGTGTGCTGCAAAGGCTATGAGGAGTCTGATTGCCTCTAGTCTTGCAACTGGAGCAAAAGTCTCATCATAATCTATGCCCTCCTCTTGGCTGTAACCTTGGACCACCAGTCTTGCCTTGTTTCTTGTAATTGTTCCATCTTCATCAAGTTTGTTTCTAAAGACCCATTTTGTACCAATAACTGATCTATCCTTGGGTCTTGGAACTAGATGCCAAACTTGACTTCTCTCAAACTGATTGAGTTCATCTTGCATTGCATTGACCCAATCTGCATCCTGCAAAGCCTCAACAACATTTTTAGGTTCAATAAGAGATAACAAGGCATCAAAAGCACACAAATTCTTTAATTGTGATCTAGTTTTGACTCCAGATGTTGGATCAATGATAATGTTCTCAATAGGATGAGAACTTTGATACTTATGAGGTTTCACAACCAACTGGTTCATACTAGATGTTTCTCCCATGTTCTGTTGCTGAGGAACAGGGTCATGACAGGTTCTTTTAGAGGATTTATTTCAATTCCTCTTTGATTAGTTCCCCCTGTCAGGTTGCCCTGAATAGAAGAACCTGTTCCATCACCTGTTCCTTCTTTTGGTGCCACTTTGACTTGTGCTGAGGCTTCAGTCAAATCCTTTACCAATCCAATGGCTTCATCTTCATGTTCCCGTCTCTCAGAAAGAATGTTAGTTTCATCAAATACTACATGCACACTTTCTTCTACACACAAAGTTCTTTTATTGAACACTTTATATGCTTTGCTATGTGAAGAATATCCCAAGAATACTCCCTCATCACTCTGTGATCACTTCTGGGATCAAACTTACCTAGAATTGTGCACAAAGCACTTACATCTAAATGCCCTAAGATGTGATATATTTGGTTTTCTCCCTTTAAGTAACTCATAGGGAGTCTTCTCTACAAGAGGTCTAGTCATGCATCTATTTATAATGTAACATGCAGTGTTTACAGCCTCTGCCCAGAAGCTATGGGACATCTTACTAGAAAGAAGCATAGTCTTAGCCATGTCTTCAAGAGTCCTGTTCTTTCTTTCAACTACTCCATTTTGTTGAGGAGTCCTAGGGGCAGAGAAGTTATGATCTATACCATTTTTATCACAGAATTCAGCAAACATAGAATTTTCAAATTCAGTTCCATGATCAGACCTAATGGATGCAAGTTGATTTCCTAATTATTTCTGAGTTTTTCTAACAAAGGCAGTAAACATGTCAAATGCTTCATCTTTAGATGTTAGAAATAGTACCCAGGTAAATCTAGAATAATCATCAACAAGTACCATTACATATTTCTTTCCACCTTTGCTCATGGTTCTCATTGGACCACAGAGATCCATATGGACCAAATCCAATGACTTGGTTGTGCGTACCATTTTCTTGCTTTTGAAGGATGATCTTACCTGCTTCCCCCTTGCACAGGCCTCACAAACTTTGTCTTCCTTGAACTTGATGTTAGGTAACCCTATCACCAAGTCCTTAGAGACTAATTTGTTTAGCTGATTCAAACTGGCATGACCAAGTCTTTTGTGCCACAAGAAGGGATTATTATCCATCACACTTAGGCAGGTTAGTTCATTTTCTGAGAGAGTAGACAAATCTACAATGTAAATATTGTTAACTATTTTTCCCTGCAAAACAATCTTGTCAGTGGTAAGGTTAATCACAAAGCATTTAGTAAAGGTGAATGCTACAAGGTTACCTCTGTCACACAGTTGTGACACACTGATCAGGCTGTATTTCAAAAATCTATCAAGTAGACATTCTCAATGGTGTGAGAGTCTGTCTTACCTACCTTTCCAACCCCAATAATCTCACCTTTCTTCCCATTTCCAAAGGAGACATTACCTCCCTTTAGGTCCTCAAGTGAAAGGAATTGGTTCTTGCTTCCAGTCATATGTTTTGAGCAGCCACTATCCATGTCCTTCACTTGGACCTGCAAAAAGAAATCAGGGGTTAGTCTTAGGAACCCAAACTAGTTTGGGTCCCTTTCTATAGGCAAAGGGATAAATGAGATTCCTTCTAGCCCATCCAGGCAGCCTATTTTTTTCTTGAACAAAAGCTTTGTTCTTTTGACTGGCCTTTTCTTTTGCATTACATTCATTTTTGTAATGGCCAGTCTTGCCACAGTGTGTGCAGATTTTGTTCTCAGGAAGAGTGAGGTACTTGCTTTTAGGATCCCACTTAGGTGCTTGAGTCCCATAGCCAAGTCCTCTTTTGTTGCTACTGTGATGTTCTTGTAACCAGGAGAGTGCATCAGAGGCCTTGTTCCATTTGCAAGTTCTGTCTAATTCATGTTTTACTTTCCCTAGATCTTCTTTTAATACTCTTATCTGCTCATCCTTCCTGTACAGCTCATCATTCATTTTTCCTAAGTTTTCTTCTAGGGTGAGATGTGTGTGATCAGCTTTCTTCTTTCCTGTTCCTAATTTCAGTTTTAAGTTCTCAGACCTAAGTTCTAGGACACTAGTGTCAAGTTCAAGAACCTGGTTCTTCAACTCAGCATTTTTACTTTCACTCTCATTAGCCCTAGACTCTAGATTTTTGTACTTGGCTTTTAGGATCACACATTCCCTAGACAGCTCTTCCTTCTCATTGTTAGTTATCTCAGACTCATCAATGAAGTCTAGCAGTAGCTCAAACCACCTTTCTTTAGATAGGAATTTAATCTTGTCTTTGAGATGAAGAATACTTACCTCTTGTTCATCATCTGATTCTCCGATGGCCATAAGTGCTTGTTCATCTCCAGCTTCATCTTCTGAGTCCTCATCTGATGTTTCTCCCCAGGCAGCAACCATAGCCTTTGTTGATCCTTTGTTTCTTTTTGGTTGAACCTGTTCCTTCTTCCTGTTCCTTCGTTCAGCCCTTTCCTTCTTCCACTCAATTTCCCATTGAGGACAATTCTTGATCATGTGATCAGTCTTACCACATTTGTAGCAACCCTCATTGGTCTGTTTCTCAGGAGCCCTTGGTTTGTTGAAGGTTGTACCTCTTGTAAGAACCCTTTACCTCTCATCAGGACGTTTTTGAAATCTCTTGTGATCATAGCCANCCTGTCTAGCAATTTGACAATGAGGGCAGGCCAGTTGATTTGCTTTCCTCTCTCCAGGCACTCCATAAGAACCAGGTCCATGTAGTTAGCAGTGTGCCTTCTCTCCTGCCTGGGCAATAAGCACTTGTTGACAAACTCAAACACAACCTTGTGCTCAAGCCTCATCTCACTTCTCTGCACAGCCCTGGCTTCATTCACTTCCTCTAAATCACAGAACCTCTTGGTGATTTCAAGGGAAGCAGGGAGGGAGTCCAGGTATGGCCACCTTTGCCTAGTATAGTCATCAAACCCTTCAGAGGGTATGTCCAGAATCTCTCCCAGTTTCTCTGCATCAAACTTCACTGGGACTCCCTTCACCAGGCTACTAACAACTCCATCCTTAACAACAGCATTTGCCATAAACTCAATCAGCTCATTTCTGGCTAGCCTACCATCCATTTGAAGGACCATGTCCTTCCATCCTTGAGCAGCTAGAGAATCTACCAATCTCATCATCCCTGGTTCCACCAGGTCCTTCAACAATCTACCTTTTAAAATTTTCCTTCTGCCAAACATGGCAAACCTGTCTTGCTCCTTCTCAAATTCATTCTCTTCTTCTTCAGTAGATGAAATAGGTTCATCTCTTTGCTTGCTCAGATGAACCAACCCCTCAACAGCTTCCCCAGAACCACTTCCCCTTGACTTCATGACACTCTTTTCTAATCTCTCTTGTGTAACCCCACATATAGCAAGAACTCTCCCTTCCCATTTCCCCTCTCTTCACCACATGCACCCTCTCTCTCTCTTTTTCTTTTTCAAAATTCTTTTTACCTCTACTCCTACGTCTCTCAGACACTTCAACATCCCTAATAGGACCAACCAGAACAAACCTAGTCTCTAAGTTTCCACTCACAGATGAACTTACCTCAGTAGGGGATTCTTGAGTCTTCTCAGAGTTAGAAGACCCATGTCTTTCCCCCTCAGTAGCTGATTGATATGATTCTGATTCAGAGCTGGAGTCTGAATTTGGAGTTTTGCTTTGCTTCATTTGGCTTGCTTTCAACCTTTCATTTAAAGCCTTCCTCAGAGCCCAGATGCTACAGTTTTTCGAGCGAGCATTTTCTGCCTTCATAGCCTAGGTTTTGGAGATACACTGGGGGGAGTAGATGAGGATGAATTTGAGGGAGATGGTGGTGGAGGAGTTCTAGGATTTTCTTGTAGGTTAGACATGATGGTCGATTTCTTGAAAGACTTTGGGAATTTTGGAGAAGATGGCAATTAGAAGTGAAGAAGAGTTTTTGACGGTTTAGGAATTATGATGAAGACTGGAGAGATGGTGTGTATTTAAAGAGAATTAGACATTTAATAAGTAACGACAGCTTTTTCAGGGGTCAAATAGAAGTCTAATCAAACTGAATTTCCAGAATTTTAATGATCAATTTGGCTTCCCTAGATATTAGGCAAAAATTACGGTTTAGAGTTCTAGATGGACGGAACTGGTTCAATGCCAACGGATAGATTTTTCTAGGAATTTGACAAGTATAGGACTTCTGCTCATGATTGAAACATTAATCTTTCTGATTGTGCAGAATATAGAAAACATACTTGAGCTTTCATATGAGCCCATACTGATGAAGGTTCTTCATTTAGAACTCTCTTGAACATGCCTCAAATGCCATAATAGAGAAAATTTTGTAAAAGATCAGTGAGTCATATAAACACATGTCACAGGAGTATACTAATTAAAGTATGAAGCTGAGTAAGAATTAATCTAGATATTTACACAAGTTCAGAATTCCTAGCCAAACAAAATATTTTTTTTTCATCAATTTTTTTTATTGTGCATTCTGAACTGGACCTATTAGGTGATCTTAATCATCCCTAATTCCAACATGTTCCTCTCAAAGTTTTCTCTACTCAGTGCTTTAGTGAAAATGTCAGCAATNGGGAATGAAGCTTTTCTTTTCTTGGATGACTTGGGAACAGTTGGGTCTTTTGTTGTGGGAGCTCTGTGTTTCTTTGGGTCATAGCTTGCCCCAACCTTTTTCAGTAGATCAGCCAAGGTTTCTTTAGTAGATGAAACAGGTTCATCTCTTTGCTTGCTCAGATGAACCAACCCCTCAGCAGCTTCCCCAGAACCACTGCCCCCTGACTTCATGCCACTCTCTTCTAATCTCTCTTGTGTAACCCCACATATAGCAAGAACTGATCCTTTCCCATTTCTCCTCTCTTCACCACATGCACCCTCTCTCTCTTTTTCTATTACAAAATTCTTTTTACCTCCACTCCAACGTCACTCAGGCACTTCAACATCCCTAATAGGACCAACCAGAACAAACCTAGTCTCTAAGTTTCCACTCACAGATGAACTTACCTCAGTAGGGGATTCTTGAGTCTTCTTAGAGTTAGAAGACCCATGTCCTTGCCCCTCAGTAGCTGATTGATATGATTCTGATTCAGAGCTGGAGTCTGAATTTGGAGTTTTGCTTTGCTTCATTTGGCTTGCTTTCAACCTTTCATTTAAAGCCTTCCTCAGAGCCCCAGATGCTACAGTTTTTCGAGCGAGCATTTTCTGCCTTCGTAGCCTAGGTTTTGGAGATACATTGGGGGAGTAGATGAGGATGAATTTAAGGGAGATGGTGGTGGAGGAGTTCCAGGATTTTCTTGTGGGTTAGACATGATGGTCGATTTCTTGAAAGACTTTGGGAATTTTGGAGAAGATGGCAATTAGAAGTGAAGAAGAGTTTTGTTTGACGGTTTAGGAATTATGATGAAGACTGGAGAGATGGTGTGTATTTAAAGAGAATTAGACATTTAATAAGTAACGGAAGCTTTTTCAGGGGTCAAATAGAAGTCTAATCAAACTGAATTTCAGAATTTTAATGATCAATTTGGCTTCCCTAGATATTAGGCAAAAATTACGATTTAGAGTTCTAGATGGACGGAACTGGTTCAATGCCAACGGATAGAATTTTTCTAGGAGTTTGACAAGTATATGACTTCTGCTCATGATTGAAACGTTAATCTTTCTGATTGTGCGGAGTATAGAAAACATACCTGAGCTTTCATATGAGCCCATACTGATGAAACTAGTTCTTCATTTAGAACTCTCTTGAACATGCCTCAAATGCCATAATAGAGAAAATTTTGTAAGAGATCAGTGAGTCATATAAACACATGTCATAGGAGTATACTAGTTAAAGTATGAAGCTGAGTAAGAATTAATCTAGATATTTACACAAGTTTAGAATTCCTAGCCAAAAAAATGATTTTTTTTTTCATCAATTTTTTTTTTCATTGTGCATTCTGAAGTGGACCTATTAGGCGATCTTAATCATCCCTAATTCCAACCTGTTCCTCTCAAAGTTTTCTCTACTCAGTGCTTTAGAGAAAATGTTAGCAATTTGTTTATCAGTAGCACATAATTCTATGGAGATCAATCTTTTCTCATAGTTATCTCTTAAGAAGTGGTGCCTAACATCTATGTGCTTAGTCCTCTTATGATGAACAGGGTTCTTTGTCATACTTATAGCACTAGTGTTAACACAGAATATAGGAATGCAACCAACTTCAATGAAAAAATCTACCAACTGCTGTTTGATCCATAGCAATTGAGCACAACAAGAAGCAGCAGCAACATACTCAGCTTCAGCAGTAGATAAGGCCACTGAATTTTGCTTCTTAGTAGCCCATGACACAAGACATGAACCAAGGAAGTGTGCCATACCTGAGGTGCTCTTCCTATCCACTAGGAAACCTGCATAATCAGCATCAGCATATCCTACTAGATTGAAATTACTACCTTTGGGGTACCAAAGGCACAGATCAGTGGTGCCTTTCAAATATCTTAGTATCCTCTTGACAGCAGTCAAGTGAGACTCTTTTGGATTGGCCTGAAAACGAGCACAAAGCCCTACACTAAAAACAATGTCAGGTCTACTGGCAGTAAGATACAAGAGTGAACCAATCATACCCCTATACAACTTTTGATCAACTGATGAACCAGGTTCATCAATGTCTAATTTAGTGGCAGTTGCAATGGGTGTGTCTATTTCTTTTGATTCTTCCATTTTAAACTTTTTGATTAGCTCTTTTGCATACTTCTGCTGATGGATCATGGTTCCATTAGGACATTGTTTGATCTGCAAGCCTAAGAAGAAGTTAAGCTCACCCATCATACTCATTTCAAACTCACTCCCCATTAGTTTTGCAAAGTCTTTACTTAGCTTATCAGTGGTGGCCCCAAAGATTATGTCATCAACATATATTTGTACCACAAGGAGATCATTACCTTTTTCTCTAAAGAATAAGGTACTATCAATTTTACCTCTTTTGTAACCATGTTCTAGCAGAAATTTGGACAGTCGTTCATACCATGCTCTTGGGGCCTGCTTGAGTCCATAGAGAGCCTTGTCTAACTTGTACACATGCTCAGGACATTCCTTGCTCTCAAACCCTGGAGGTTGTTTCACAAACACTTCTTCTTTCAGGTAGCCATTCAGGAAGGCACTTTTGACATCCATCTGATGAAGAGTGAATTCCATTTGTGCTGCAAAGGCTATGAGGAGTCTGATTGCCTCTAGTCTTGCAACTGGAGCAAAAGTCTCATCATAATCTATGCCCTCCTCTTGGCTGTAACCTTGGACCACCAGTCTTGCCTTGTTTCTTGTAACTATTCCATCTTCATCAAGTTTGTTTCTAAACGCCCATTTTGTACCAATAACTGATCTATCCTTGGGTCTTGGAACTAGATACCAAATTTGACTTCTCTCAAACTGATTGAGTTCATCTTGCATTGCATTGACCCAATCTGCATCATGCAAAGCCTCAACAACATTTTTAGGTTCAATAAGAGATAAAAAGGCATCAAAAGCACACAGATTCTTTAATTGTGATCTAGTTTTGACTCCAGATGTTGGATCAATGATAATGTTCTCAATAGGATGAGAACTTTGATACTTATGAGGTTTCACAACCAACTGGTTCATACTAGATGTTTCTCCCATGTTCTGTTGCTGAGGAACAGGGTCATGACAGGTTCTTTTAGAGGATTTATTTCAATTCCTCTTTGATTAGTTCCCCCTGTCAGGTTGGCCTGAATAGAAGAACCTGTTCCTTCTTTTGGTGCCACTTTGACTTGTGCTGAGGCTTCAGTCAAATCCTTTACCAATCCAATGGCTTCATCTTCATGTTCCCGTCTCTCAGAAAGAATGTTAGTTTCATCAAATACTACATGCACACTTTCTTCTACACACGAAGTTCTTTTATTGAACACTTTATATGCTTTGCTATGTGAAGAATATCCCAAGAATACTCCCTCATCACTTCTGGGATCAAACTTACCTAGAATTGTGCACAAAGCACTTACATCTAAATGCCCTAAGATGTGATATATTTGGTTTTCTCCCTTTAAGTAACTCATAGGGAGTCTTCTTTACAAGAGGTCTAGTCATGCATCTATTTATAATGTAACATGCAGTATTTACAGCCTCTGCCCAGAAGCTATGGGACATCTTACTAGAAAGAAGCATAGTCTTAGCCATGTCTTCAAGAGTCCTGTTCTTTCTTTCAACTACTCCATTTTGTTGAGGAGTCCTAGGGGCAGAGAAGTTATGATCTATACCATTTTTATCACAGAATTCAGCAAACTTTGCATTTTCAAATTCAGTTCCATGATCAGACCTAATGGATGCAAGTTGATTTCCTAATTGTTTCTGAGTTTTTCTAACAAAGGCAGTAAACATGTCAAATGCTTCATCTTTAGATGTTAGAAATAGTACCCAGGTAAATCTAGAATAATCATCAACAAGTACCATTACATATTTCTTTCCACCTTTGCTCATGGTTCTCATTGGACCACAGAGATCCATATGGACCAAATCCAATGACTTGGTTGTGCGTACTATTTTCTTGCTTTTGAAGGATGATCTTACCTGCTTCCCCCTTGCACAGGCCTCACAAACTTTGTCTTCCTTGAACTTGATGTTAGGTAACCCTATCACCAAGTCCTTAGAGACTAATTTGTTTAGCTGATTCAAACTGGCATGACCAAGTCTTTTGTGCCACAAGAAGGGATTATTATCCATCACACTTAGGCAGGTTAGTTCATTTTCTGAGAGAGTAGACAAATCTACAATGTAAATATTGTTAACTATTTTTCCCTGCAAAACAATCTTGTCAGTGGTAAGGTTAATCACAAAGCATTTAGTAAAGGTGAATGCTACAAGGTTACCTCTGTCACACAGTTGTGACACACTGATCAGGCTGTATTTCAAAAATCTATCAAGTAGACATTCTCAATGGTGTGAGAGTCTGTCTTACCTACCTTTCCAACCCCAATAATCTCACCTTTCTTCCCATTTCCAAAGGAGACATTACCTCCCTTTAGGTCCTCAAGTGAAAGGAACTGGTTCTTGCTTCCAGTCATATGTTTTGAGCAACCACTATCCATGTACCATATTTGGCTACTTCCCTTCACTTGGACCTGCAAAAAGAAATCAGGGGTTAGTCTTAGGAACCCAAACTAGTTTGGGTCCCTTTCTATAGGCAAAGGGATAAATGAGATTCCTTCTAGCCCATCCAGGCAGCCTATTTTTTTCTTGAACAAAAGCTTTGTTCTTTTGACTGGCCTTTTCTTTTGCATTACATTCATTTTTGTAATGGCCAGTCTTGCCACAGTGTGTGCAGATTTTGTTCTCAGGAAGAGTGAGGTACTTGCTTTTAGGATCCCACTTAGGTGCTTGAGTCCCATAGCCAAGTCCTCTTTTGTTGCTACTGTGATGTTCTTGTAACCAGGAGAGTGCATCAGAGGCCTTGTTCCATTTGCAAGTTCTGTCTAATTCATGTTTTACTTTCCCTAGATCTTCTTTTAATACTCTTATCTGCTCATCCTTCCTGTACAGCTCATCATTCATTTTTCCTAAGTTTTCTTCTAGGGTGAGATGTGTGTGATCAGCTTTCTTCTTTCCTGTTCCTAATTTCAGTTTTAAGTTCTCAGACCTAAGTTCTAGGACACTAGTGTCAAGTTCAAGAACCTGGTTCTTCAACTCAGCATTTTTACTTTCACTCTCATTAGCCCTAGACTCTAGATTTTTGTACTTGGCTTTTAGGATCACACATTCCCTAGACAGCTCTTCCTTCTCATTGTTAGTTATCTCAGACTCATCAATGAAGTCTAGCAGTAGCTTAGACAACCTTTCTTTATCCAAGAATTTAATCTTGTCTTTGAGATGAAGAATACTTACCTCTTGTTCATCATCTGATTCTCCGATGGCCATAAGTGCTTGTTCATCTCCAGCTTCATCTTCTGAGTCCTCATCTGATGTTTCTCCCCAGGCAGCAACCATAGCCTTTGTTGATCCTTTGTTTCTTTTTGGTTGAACCTGTTCCTTCTTCCTATTCCTTCATTCAGCCCTTTCCTTCTTCCACTCAATTTCCCATTGAGGACAATTCTTGATCATGTGATCAGTCTTACCACATTTGTAGCAACCCTCATTGGTCTGTTTCTCAGGAGCCCTTGGTTTGTTGAAGGTTGTACCTCTTGAAGAACCCTTTCCTCTCATCAGGTACTTTTTGAAATCTCTTGTGATCATAGCCATTTCCTCATCCTCCAGATCTGAACCTTCAAGAATTCTAAGAGCCAGACTTCTTTCCTTCATGGGTGCATCCATTTTCATGGTTTGCCTTCTCAGTTTATAGGCAGTAAGGTTTCCAATTAGTTTATCCAGCTTAAGGGTAGCAATATTCTTTGATTCCTGAATAACAGCGATTTTTCTTTCCCAAGAGATTGGCAGAACCCTTGTTAAAATCTTCTCAACTTTGTCTTCTTCAAGGATAATCCTTCCAAGAGACTTAAGTTCATTTGTCAGTGTGGTGAACCTTGTATACATCTCTTGGATGGATTCTCCTTCCTTCATGGTGAAGTTCTCATATTGAGAATACAGCAGTGTTCCTCTGGACCTCTTCACTTGAGGTGTTCCTTCATGAGCCACTTGCAAAGTGTCCCAGATTTCCTTAGCAGTAGTACAGCTTTGAATTCTACTATACTCATCTGGACCTAGTCCACACACAAGCCATTTTTCTTGGCCTTGGCATTCTTCTCCCATTTCTTCAAATCTTCAGCAGTGCAGTTAGCTCTTGTCTTTGGCACATCCACTCCTTCCTCATTCTTCTTTGTAGTTGCCAAAGGACCATCAGTGACTATGTCCCAGAGTTCATAGTCCTCTCCTATGATATGATCTCTCATCCTGTTCTTCCACCAGGAATAGTACTGACCATTGAAGAGTGGAGGCCTAGCAGTGGATTGCCCTTCCTAGTTCCCAGGTGGTGCACTCATCTTGATCTTTTCCTAAGGTGTTAACCTCTTCAAGGACAACCCGCTCTGATACCAATTGTTGTTCTAAACGTCTATACCACACAAGAGGGGGGGTGATTTGTGTGGTACCCAATTTTCGCTCTAGAAGAACCTGGTTCTTCTAGGTGTACTAACTACTACTGTTTGCGAAATAATAAGTACAGAAAATAAAGAACACAGATTTTTACGTGGAAAACACCTGGCTCAAAAGGTGAAAAAACCACGACCTACTACTCAGTAGGATTTTTCCAAACTTCCACTAAAATCACTGAGCCAAAACAGCATTTACAAAACTCTTTGTAAACCTAAGGATTAACTCTAATCTCGTTGTGGCACACAGCCTCAACTGTTGCGACAACTTCAAGTTAGCTTATAACTTGAACACTCTAGGTACCTAATACAATTGCTTCTATGAAAGTTGAAAGGTACAATTTTAAATCACCTACTACAATTAAACTAGAATAAAAGAAATACACAGTGGAACTGATTCTTCTATCTCGTTCAAGTAGCTTCGGGAGTGCACACTCAAATCTCACATAAATTGCTTGCAAAATCGCCTTGCTCTTTTGCTCTCAATTTAGTTTAACTTCTGCGTATGTGCAATACCTGTAAAAGAGAACAATCACTGTCTTTTAATGGGTTAGTAATCAGAGTTTGATTGAGACTCAATTGCTGATCTTCTATCGTAGTTGAGTCCTTGAAGATCTCAAACTCCAACACTATCTTTATCCGGATTGTGTTCTCTTCATATAAGGAGACTTTCTCCCCTTATCCAATATGCAACCTTTTCGATCAGATCAGGAGATATTGCTGCTTGATCAGTAGGACTTATCTCCTTCACGTGCATCTCACATGTATAGGTTGAGCATGACTGTGCTTTACACGATGGACCTAGTCCATGACTGAGTTCATTTGTCATTCTTCAAAACTTCACCTGTTCTTGGGCCAACAAGTATAATTTTGGATAGTTAACATTTTAATATTTTCAGATATGGTAAATTATACACATAATATGAGAAAGTTTATGAGATTTTCTTTATTGTAAAGATAGAAATTATTTTCTTACAAGAAAAGAAGGATATCTTTTTACCATTTTAAGAATTAAGCGTACGAAAAGTTGTACTCTTTATACGAGATTAGGAAAATTATAAGTTAAGAAAATATATGTATTTTTACATGGATGTTTTAATCAAATAATAGTGTATGTATTTATTTGTATGGTACCACATGACCACGATAGTAAGTTATATAAAGTGTGTTAAAAGTGAGTCCCTGAAATTTATGGTACAGTTTTTGTACGAAATTCTTGGGCTAACAATATTGTGTTGTGTCTTTGTGTAATGGAGCCTAACTATTTTCATTTAGCACATATATGTCACTCTATGTTGTAAAGTTATTTTCTTAGTGATTCTTTAGGCATTCCAGTTTTTTTTACGTGGATAATAATGATGAGCCATGTCTAACATGTTACATAGCTTTTAAAATATTATTTTGTGGATATTTTTTATATATATATTAAATACAAAAATATGGGGATAAATATGTGTTGGATATGTCTTGTATTGGTAAGCATTATTTGTCACAAATATAGCACTTCCACCGCCAATACAAGGCTAGGTGGAAGCCAAATAGTGAATAGTCATCAATAGCCATTTTCAATAACTGTCTGCCAATTACAATCTCAAAATTCTTGCTAAAAGAAACTTATATGTCAAGTGAATTAAACTCTTTCAATTTTGCTTGAAGAAAAACTCTTCATTTTTGGACTAGCCTTTCTTTGTTATCTGATGTTGTTTCATACACAAGAAGAGGCGCAATAGAGGTGTCGTTTGGTGAAGCTTAGGTAATGTTGGAATGGTTTTTGGCTTCTGCACCTGCATCTGCAATGATTCATATAGCCAGCAAATTTTGTTGGGGTGTAGATTGGTTGATTACTCAAGAATGACACATGCAATTGTTCTTTGGTTTACAATTCTGGTTCACACGAAGAGAATGAATTGGAGTTTATTTTTGTTTTCCTCTTCCACAGTTTCCTAAAATAAATTGATGGAAGACATCTTAGGATCTGTAAGCATGTTGGCACAAGATCAGTATGGTAATTATGTTGCTCAGGTATGTTAAGGCTATCCCTTCTTTCTTTTGGCATGATCCAAGTAACGACACGTAAACGTAATGTTGTTCCATAAGTAATTCTACTCTTAGTAGTTAAGGATGTCTACGTTATTCATTCTTGTAAAAGTGATACTTAAGCATGTCTAAGTATGTATCTAGTTACCTATTGAGGTATTTGATAAAGACGTTAATATTTATAATATAGTGATACATATACATGCATCTTCATTTACCACCGCGCTACGGCCGGTCGGGCAGTTACCACCGGATGGGCAGTTATGTATCATTATTTACCACCGGTTGGGCAGTCACGCATATGCATTTACCACCGAGCTATGACCGGTCGGGCAGTCATGCATTTACCACCGCGCTACAGCCGGTTGGGCAGTTACCACTGATCAGTTGGGCAGCTATGCATCATATGATATGGATAATAGTCTCAAAGGGAAGCATTATATATGTGTAAGTATAATGTGATGACCCAAAAAGTCATCACTTGTTTTAGAAACAAATTCAGTGTTCCGAGGCCTAAAAATCTCCTTTTTACCTCACCTCGATTTGCGTGCGTAGTCCGGGCGCTTAGCCGGAAAACCATTATACGAAAAATCAATGAAAAATAATAAATTTTGCCTTTAAAATGAATTTAAGTTGACTTCGGCCAACATTTTGAGTAAACGGACCCGGATCCGTGTTCCGACGATCCCGGGAGGTCCGTAAGAAAATATGGGACTTGGGCGTATGTCCGGAATCGAATTCTGAGGTCCCTAGCCCAAGAAATGAATTTTTGAAGAAAATTGTTTTCTGAAAAATACATGAGTTTTTGAAAATGAAATGTATTTGAAAGTTGATGGTATCGGGCCCATATCTTGGTTTCGAAGCCCGGTACAGGTCTTATATGTGATTTAAGTTGAGTCTGTGAAATTTGGTAAGAAACGGACTTGAAATGACGTGAATCGGACTTTATTTGAGAAAATTAGCAAATTTGATGTTCTTGAGTGATTTCATGATTTTGATGCTAAATTCATAGTAGTTGATGTTATTTTAGTGATTTGAATGCACGAGCGAGTCCGTATGATATTTTTAGGTTGGTGTGCATGTTTGGTTTGGAGCCTCGTGGGCTCGGGTGAGTTTTGGATAGGCCACGGAGTAGAATCGGACTTGGGAAAAATTGCAGGTTTCAGCTGTTCTATTGCAGGCCTGCAGGCTTCGCATTTCGCAAATGCGAGCTCGCAAATGCGAAGGCTATGTCGCAAATGCGGAAATAGCCCAGGGCAGCCTACCTCACAAATGCGAGGAATATATCGCAAATGCGATCCTCCAGTTGTAGCCCAGTCGTCGCAAATGCGACAGTTTTATCGCAAATGCGACTTCGTATTTTCGAGAGGTCTATCGCAAATGCGAAGGAGACCTGAAAATTTGCTGTGTTGCAAATGTGACATTTTTCTTCGCAAATGCGATGATAGCAGAGTTTGGGTTCGCAATTTCAAACCCTGGTCGCAATTGCGACATCAGAGACCTGTAAAATCCATACTTAGACGAATTTTTAACCATTTTTCACATCTTCTCAAAACATGAACACTCTAGGGCGATTTTTCAAAGACAACTTCTTCTCCAAATCGATTGTAAGTCATTTCTAACTAGTTTTCTTCAATCCTTAACATCTTTTCACATGATTTCAACTCAAAATCAATAATTTTCATGGGGGAAATTGGGTGTTTTGGGTAGAACCTAGGTTTTACAAATTTTAGGGATTTGGACCTCGATTTGAAGTCCGATTTCAAAATAAATTATATATTTGAGTTCGTAAGTGAATGGGTAGTCGGGTTTTGGTTCGAACTTCGGGTTTTGACCATGTGGGCCCGGGGTCGATTTTTGACTTTTTGGGAAAAACTTTAGAAAACTTATTTTTATGCATTAGAATTTGTTTATTTAGCATTCATTGATGTAATTAAGTAACTTGTGACTAGATACGAGCGAATTGGTGGTGAAATCAAGAGGTAAAGCTATAGTTGAGGCTTGAACTGTGTACGAGGCATCGAGGTAAGTGTTTGGTCTAACCTTAGCTTGAGGGAATAGGAGTGTGGTCTTATATGCTATGTGTTATATGTTGAATACGACGTATAGGCATGGTGACGAGTATCTATACGTTGGTGTCAAGCATGCCCGTGAGTCTTATGTTGTGATTAATGTGACTTCGTTTGTACGGTTCATGTTTAATGTGTTGATTGCTATCGTTGAGCAAGGTTGTGGAAAGAATATTGGTATTTGTATATTGAAGAGCGTTGGCTCAAGTTGTAAAATAAATTGTGGAAGTGTAATTGGTAATTGAACCTTGTAGAGCATTGGCTCAATTTGTGAACCAAGTTGTGAGGTAAATGTGAAAATGAGAAGAGAATTGTGGTATTTATCCCTTGCCGGGACGTTGTGGTTTTAAATCTTGTTCCCTTGCCGGGATGTTGTGGTTTTGCTATTGTTCCCTTGCCGGGATTTTTATTATGATTCATTTATTCCTTGCCCTTATTGTTTGTGTTTGTTGTTTGGGTGAGGAAGAGTGTAAAGCACGAAGGGTGATGCCGTGCATTGTTTTGGTGAGAGAGTGTTAAAGCACGAAGGGTGATGCCGTGTATTATTATCATTATTTGTGAGGAAGAGTGTAAAGCACGAATGGTAATGCCGTGGCGCACGACGTACCATTCCGTGCCGATTATATTGATATTATGGTGAGGACGTGAGTAAAAGCGCGAAGGGTGATGCCGTGCATTTTATATTGATTTTATGGTGAGGACGAGAGTAAAAGCACGAAGGGTGATGCCGTGCACTTGTTTGATTTTCGATTCCTGTTGATAATTGAATTGTGGTGTTCCATATATTTAACTGCTATTCTCCTGTTACTCTTTGGTGTTTCCCCGCAGCATGTTTCCCCCTCCCATCCTTGATTATATATGTTTCTGTTTTTATTTTTCCGCTGTACATTATTTATCTGCACAGGTTTACTTGGTAGTCTGGTCCTAGCCTCGTCACTACTTCGTCGAGGTTAGGCTAGGCACTTACCAGAACATGGGATCGGTTGTGCTGATACTACATTCTACACTCTTTTGTGCAGATCCCAGTGCTGCAGATTTCGGACCGCAGTGAGGTTTCAGCTTCTTGCTTATCAGGCGACCCGAGGTAGTCCTGCAGGCATCCGTAGGCCTTGGCGTCTCCAGCTATCTATTTTCCTGCTTCTCTTATGTAGTTCCAGAGACAGTATTTTGTTATTTCTTTCAGACCTTTATTTGTAGTACTCTTAGACAGTCTGTGAAGTTGTGATACCAAATCTTGGGTGGTTTTGTTATGGGAGGATATTAGTAGTACTATTAAACTTGACATTTTATTCTTCCGCTTGTTAAATTATATCGTTTATTAATTGTTGGCTTATAATTGTTAACGAATTTGAAAATGGAGAAAGAAAATAATTCAGTTGGTTGGCTTGCCTAGCTTTCACTAGTAGGCGCTATCACGACTCCCGAGGGTGGGAAATCCGGGTCGTGACATATAATAAGTATGCATATACGGTGGCACTTTAGAGATTCAGGTTGATTCTTATATGTCCTTAATTAATGTTGACTTACTGTTATGTTTCAGTTCTGCCTTACATACTCAGTACATTATTCGTACTGACATCCTTTTGTTGGGGACGCTGCATTCATGCCTGCAGGTATAGACAATCAGTTTGACGAGCCCTCATAGTAGACGAGGTCAGCATTCAGCGAAGGATCGGTAAGACTCCACCTCATTCAGAGTGCAGCCGAGTCTATAAGTCATCGTGTCAGAGTTTGCTACAAACTTATGGGTAGGCGGTACCCTGTCCCATTTTATATCAAATAATCTTAGAGGCTTTGTAGACAGAGGTTCATTTTGTACAGTATGTTAGAGGCCTTGACGGCCCATATGTATTCATGTTTTAAGAACGATAATTTATTGATGCAGTGTTGCCCACTTATAGTTATACATTACGAGTTGTGGCCATGTTGGCCCATGATAGTTATATAGAAAAATAAAAGTTGCAGAGTGGTTCGCTCGGGCCAGTGCGGCACCGGGTGCCAGCCACGCCTCCCTAGGTTTGGGGCATGACACTTACTCGTCGAAGCATCAAATATTCTGAAATTTATACCTAGGATTTTATTTGTTATAGATTCTACCTACAGGCTTGACTTAATTGTTGTCTTCTTTTTCCTGGGGAAAGAGACCGTCCGCCATTGACCATTGATCTCTTCGGTGTGTGCTAGATTCTTCCTTTTTCATTGGCCACTTGTGTGCTTTGTGTAAATTTGTGGGGGCATTTTACAGTTGAATGACCAAGGCAGCCGCATGATTTGTGAAGGATATTATCCCCTTCATATAAAATAATCTGCTTGTGTGATCTAATGAGGATATGGGATTGGACTTTTTGCTCCAGTGGTAATTGTACACATAACCTTGCATAGTGTCCTCTAATGGTGGAGGATGTACAAGCATCAATTTTTAGTAATTTACCAATAGCATTTCCAATCTTTATTAGTATAATACCATCGTAAAATTCCGTTGAAAGTTGTGGTAATCTCACCCAAATAGCTATGTAACTCTGGGTTGCCTGTGTAGCTACAAATTTGGGAGTCCATTTTTGGACTGAGAGGAAGAAGCCATTAATGAACCATGGTCCATTTTGGAGTGCTTTTTTGGCAGTTTCTTCCTTATTGAATTTGACCGTGTGGTAGTCTTCGCCGAGGTCTATGAGGGAAAAGTTTTCAGTAGGTCTCCACAAGGCTTGAACCTTTGTTTTTAGGTAGTGGTGGATAATTCTTTTCCCTATCAATTTGATTATAACTGAGAATTTCCATGGTTCATAGATTCATTTGATATCTTGGTCCGTCAGGATTATTTGTTGAACTTGCCTTCCTTCTCCCTCGTGGGTACACTGATTATTTGGGGTGTGTTGCACCTCCATGGGTGAGGGTGTGCACTTAGGATCGTTCAAATCCACTAGAGTGCTTGAGATTTTTCCAAGCAACTTATCCTTATAGGAATTATTCTGTTCAAGAGGGTTTTGAACTGAGATTGGTGTAATATCAGGTGGGATTGATGTTATTGTTTGGCTGCCGATTGGGTGGCTTTGCATTGTCTGTGGCTAGGCTTTTGGCAGGAGTGAGTAGAGAGAAGGAGGAGCTTCCCTCTCTTCGATACTTACAGTCTGCTAATATATGGCTGTCCCGTCCCGGCCCACTTCAATTTAAACGGGGTTGGCCAATGTTAAACGGGACACGGGATAGGACGGGACGACCATTTTGTCCGGTTTGACCCGTCCCGTCCCGCCTGTCCCGCCTGGAATTTTTTTTTTTGAATTCTAGTCGTTGGGCAACGGCTTTAATTGCAAAAACAGCCATTCCCAACAGCCAAAAAGGGTCAAAAATGACCTCCCACCCCCCCCCCAACGCCCCCTACCCCAAACTCTTAATATAACCCCTAAGTTTATTAAATTATACTTTGGCCCTATTTTCTACAATAAATACCCCCATCCTTCTTTATTTTTTTCCACAAAAAATCAATCTTCCTCTCTCAAATCTCTTACATTCTATCAATATTATTCTCTCAATTTTGATACTATCAACTATCAAGTGATAACTTTCAAGTTTCAAGTATTTGGGCAAATTTTTTGAGCAACTTTCAAGCTTCAAATTAATTCGTCAAGTATTTGGAGCAATATTTTGGGCAATTTCTGCAAATTTCAATATTTAATCATGGTGCACTCGTTCCATCTCCTAATTTTAATATATAAGTAATTTTTGCGTATCATTCTAGTGCTTAATTTTTTTGTTTACTTTACGTGTTCTATTTTCGTATTTCATTTGTGTGTTTAATTTTTGTGTTAACTTTTTAAATTTAATTTAGTATTTAAATTATGGAACCTAAAAATGTATTTAGCGTCTTTAAAAGAAGTAGTAAAAAAATAGTAAAGGTGAAAGTAGTAGTAATCCTAATCCTAATCCTAATCCTAACCCTTCTCCTAGAATTAGAAAACATATAGATGAAATGACTCATGTTGATGAAACTTCCTTTTTCCAACCCCCCACATGTTATAATGTTAATTTCGGAGAACAACTAGATCATGAAACTTTACAAAGACAATTTGGCAATGATATTTTTTTTGAGGACGAAGAAAATGAGGATGAAGAAAATGAGGAAGAAGAATTAGATGAAACACCCACTAGTCCCGCAACACAAGCTCCAACTCAGAGTCAATCTCGGTCTGGAGCTTTACACCCTGTACCCCCTGTAAGGGGTAAGCCTAAGGCTGAACGTCCCAAAATATCACTTGTACGGAAATTTTTTAAACATGATAAAGTCAATCACGTGCTATATTGAAAAATGTAAGCAACAATGTGCACACACAAAAAGTGGTGGGACGGGGGGGAGGGGTTTAACTAGACACTTAAAAAAGGATCACAAATCTTTATGGATACAAGCTAACATAGAAGCCGGAAAAATTATAGATCCTACCACCGGTACTGGCACTCCTAGTGGATCTGGTTCTAATTTTGTACAACAATAGCTTGACCCTGCTTCTGGTACTGTTTTACGCCCCTTTAACAAAGATAGAGATCGTGAGAACATAGCAAGAATGGTGGCTGTCTGTGGCTTACCTTTACTTTTCCTTCTCACCCTGCTTTTGTGCATTATATACAAGAAACTTATAACCCTGCTTTTCAAGGTTTTCCTAAGACGGCGGTTAGATATGATATTTTTAAATTTCAAACTGAATATCTTCAGTATATTCGTTGTGTATTTTTTCACTTAGATTGTAAAGTGTCTTTCACATTTGATATAGGTTGTAGTCCTAATGGTTGTGATTATTTAACTGTTACATGTCATTGGGTTGATCATCACTGGAACATGCAAAATCGTATTATTGGTTATAAATTTAATTATTCAAAACACGCTGGAGCATATATTGCAACTACTGTTCTACAAATACTTGATTTTTATGGACTCATTGATAAAGTTTTAACTATCACCTAAGATAATGCTTCTGCTAACACAACTGCAACAAATAGCTTAGAAACTTGACTTTGTCCAATTAATCTAGCAATTTTTCTTGTTAGATGTGCATGCCTTATTTTTAACTTGGTTGTAAAAGATGGTCTTAATTTATTTTCTGATGCTTGTAGTAAAATACAACATGCTTGCGCCTATATTTTTCGTGCTAATAAAGCGAGTAGAATTCGTGAATTTGCTCAAACGTGTTTGCTCAAGTGTGAATTTGCGCCTATTATAAATTTATAATTACTAAAATATTTGATTACAAGTCTTTTATTTTAATATTTTATACACTTAGTTTTCTAATTTCCGTTTTAACATTTAAGTTTATTAAATAAGTCAAAAAACTAGCCGTTGCAAACTTTAAAATTTTAGTCATTTTCAAAAAACTAGACGTTTTTTAACAAAAAACTACACTTAAGGCCCACGAACCCGTCCCGTCCCGTCCCGTCCCGTCCCGTCCTATCCCGTTTGTTAGCGGGACGGGATGGGCCGACCATTTCGTCCCATTTATCCCGTCCCGTTTCGTCCCGTCCCGCCACCGTCCCGCTTAAAATGTCGTCCCGTCCCGTCCCGTTAATTCTTTCCCGTCCCTTCCCGTTGGACAGCCCTATGCTAATATATGATCACGCCCGACTACGCCTTATAAAAAGGACTAAGAGGTCGCTGCAAATATATAATCCGGTTCAGTCCAGAGTCGAATCCCACAGGGAACTAAACTATTTACTACAACTTTTAACACTGCTAATGAATAGCTCAAACAATCCCCGGATGCAAGATTTTTAATGGATAATGAGTAGAATTTATTTAACTAATGAAAAACAATAATAAAAATAGGAATAATCAAGAATAGAGTTGAATTCAATGGTAAAATGGTCTAGGGTTATTGATTTCCCATATTGTCGGATTAATTCCTGACACGTTAGCTATAATCTCGCCGTGATACTCTATAAGAAAGATGAGTTCTAGGTTACCACAATTATCTCTCGATCAATTACGATAATTTACTAGAAGCATTCTCTCGAACTACTCTAGTTAACAATGTATGCACTCAGAACTATTCCACCAAAGCTTTGTTATCTCTAACCCCGCTTTTAAATTCAAGTAGTTAATCTCTTAACTTACCCAAAAGTAGTATTGTTCAACAACAATCTAACCTAGTGTTCTTTCTCAAGCAACACAAGGTAACTAGGCACGATTAATCAAGGGCCCTTTCAATTAATCACTGGACAACACATAGTTGAACAATTATAAAATAAGAAACGGCTTAATTATATCAAAACGTAATCAAGACTTCATCCAACAATTGGTTCCATCAATCCTAGATTAAATGTTAGCTACTCATGGAACAACAAGATAAAGCCATAAAATAATTCATAATTCACAAACCAATGATAACAGGAAGAAGAATGAAAAACTCTAATGGTGTCTCGATCTTCTCACACTTGTTCTTGCCTCCAATTGAGTCTAAAAACAAGCTTAACCTTGACTTGGGCGAGTTTGTTGAGTTTATATAGGGTTAGGATAAGTTTCCCACGCTTTACACTTTAGCCCCTAGACTTTCTCGTCCTTCTCCAGATCGACCGCAGTCGTTTTAGACCATTCTGTTTTACGCCTTGTTCCACCGCGTTCCAGCTGCGGCCCGTCCGCGGTGGACTGTTGCCCATTTTTTTCTTCGCCTTTTCTTGCTCGTTTTCATCCGGACTCTTTTCGATTGGCATTGTATTTACATATTTGATCCCAAAACACTCTATCCCCCTCCTAACTCGGAGTAGCTCCTGCAAAGCATAAAAATCTCAATTAGAGCATTTTGTTATCATTTAGCACTTAAAACATCAATAAAGTATGGTTAACTTAGAGCATAAATAACATCTACGCATAATATAGGCTACTAACATCGTCCCGTCCTGTCCCGTTAATTCTGTCCCTTCCCGTCCCGTTGGAAAGCCCTATTCTAATATCGTTATCAGTATCAAAGAAACAAACTTTACCATCCAGCAACTAATCCAAGAATAATATTTAATAAAAAAGTACTACACCAATTTTGTAAGGAAAATGACCTCATCAAAGCTACGTAATATAGATACTCAAAAATCGGAAGAATTTCAGGGGATGATTATCAGTCATAGGAGAAATTGAAGCACGTAAAATACTTTTAAAGAAAAAGAAAAAAGAAAGTACCTGAATATAACAACGTAAAAGAGATCTATTCATGGAACAGTTACTAGTTTTGTGGGAAATGGCTATAGAATGCCAAATTTTTTGGGCTTCTTTTGCCAAACATAATTTAGGGGTTTTGCATCTATACCCATAACTCAGTTTTGGGGTCACAATTGAATCTATACTCACTTTGCAAAAAAACTTGCAAGACTACCCACTTTACGACCAACTTCAGAACCATTGTCTGAAGTTAAAAAAAGTTAGTCTGAAGTGAAAAAATTGCACTTCAGATGCACTTAAGGCCAAATAGGTCTGAAATGCAACCAATGGTTTCATGCACTTAAGGCCAGTAAGTCTGAAATGAAAAATTGCACTTCAGATGCACTTAAGGTCAAATAGGTCTCAAGTGCAACAAATGGTTTCATGCACATAAGGCCAATAAGTCCGAAGTGAAAAATTGCATTTTAGATGCACTTAAGACCAAAATATCTTAAGTGTAACAAATATTATTCTACACTTAAGACCAATAAGTCTGAAGTGAAAAATTGCATCTCAAATGCACTTAAGGCCAAATAGGCCTAAAGTGCAAATTGCTAGAAACAGAAACTTGTTCTTTGAATTTTAACAATCAAATATACGATTTAATACCTAAATCTACTCCGAATGAGCTTAAATTTGAAACATAACCTCCAAATATCATTAAGAGCATACCCAAATCATCAATTTGTCAAAACAGAAATAAATCTAACGAACTCATTTTGCAATTAAGAAAAAGAAAAAGAAGAAACCCTAAGCAATAATAAAAAATAAAGCGCCACAATAGCTCACCACCGTAAAACATCATAAACTAGCTTTAAATATATTCACAAACATCATATAAAATCATTGTTACCCGAAGAAAAAGAAGGAGGAGGAGGAGCAATAACAACAACAACAACAACAACAACAACAACAACAACAAACCTAGTATAATCCCACAGGTAGGGTCTGTGGAGGGTAGTGTGTACGCAGACCTTACCCCTACTTGGAGAGGTAGAAAGGCTGTTTCCAACAGACCCAAGAAGGAGGAGGAGGAGGAGGAGGAGGAGAAAAAAGGTTTGATGTTGTTCAAACAGTGGGTACAAGTTAAAAAAAATTTAAAAAATAGGTATATGTTAAATGGGGGCTACCAAATAGGGCATCCCGTGTAATCTATCTATCTATCCAGTGTCGAAGCCACATATTGATAAGGGTGGTCAACTTACCACCCTTCGTCGAAAAATTACACTATTTACATAGGTAAAATATTATGTTTTAGAAGTATATAACACATATTGAACACCCTTTGTCGGAATTTTTCCACTTCTTTTAAATTTGAATACCCTTGGAGAAATTGCTAGCTTCGCTACTATATCTATCTACCTACCTATATATATATATATATATTACAATTTATCTTTTTTCCTTTTTTTTTTTTTTTGCATTTTCCACCTATTTGTTCCCATTTATTTATGTTGCTATTTATTTTCTCAAAAGTCACGTTCTTCCAAAAATTTTGCAACGGTTACATCAATCAATTAATACTAATAAGTATAATTTCTAAGGATGCCAGAATATGAACGGCCACAAGTTACAACAGTTATCAATATAATTGTGGATTAAAGTAGTAAGGCAATATACAAACTCTTCCTCTTCACAACTGATGTTTCACCCTTTTTCCTCTTCATAATACTCCAAGGAACATGAGTATATCCAGCAGAGATTTTCTTTTTTAAACCAGCTACATGTTTGTTTCTTCTATAGTACAAATTACTTTCTGCTTTATTGTTGCTTGTGATTCATCTTATGCCGGTATTGAGTTTGTGTTTCATCTTTTTTTTTTTGGGTCAACTGCCTATTATTTGTAGGACAAAGCAATATTTTTCCTTCTTTTGATGATAGGTAAAGATAATTTTAAACTTGAAGAATTATGTTATCTTTATGTGTGTTGATTTTCTAGAGATATATTTTGTGATAATGCAATTAGCTCTGTTGAATCTATTTTTCATTTTCTTCATTGAATTGTATTGCCTATTATTTACTTTTTTGTTCTGATGGTTCCGGTACAAATAATCAGAGCAAATATTCTGAAGAGAATTATTCTGTTTTCCTTATAAAGTTTGATTTTTCTACATATATTGTGATAGTTCTAACTTTTTTTGTATTATTTAGTTAGGAGGCAAAAGAAGTCCTGCCTCTAAGCAAAGACTGCCACTTCTCAGAGTTAGTCTTTTGTTACAGCTTTTGTCCTTGAATTTTTCTTTTTATCAATTTTTTTAGTGTCACTAACTGTGCTTTCATACTAATTGTTGAACTTCAACGTATTGCAAGAGAATGGTGACATCTAAGAGACTTATGATTGGATTAATGAACTTTATACATGACATTTCGCATAAAAAACTTCAATCTACATTAGAAATAGCGGAGAACAAAGAGAAGACATTCTCTGTGATGTCTCTCTTATTTGCTGTCTATAGTATTTGGCATTCAATGTCAAAATTGTCAAAGTATGTTTTATGAGTATTCGTGAGATGATTTTTCTTCTTTCTCTTATTTTTCCCGACCTGCCTAGGGTAGAAAAATATTTTACAGTTTCATTTTGATGAATTTTTGTGAATAGGAAAGAGGGAGCAAAATGAGAACAAGAGGAAAAGAATCATAAAAGAAGTAATGTGAGAAAAAAAGGAAGTAGCTTATTCTGGGGGATGGGGAATATGACAGGTTATGAATAAAGAGGAAAAGACAAATTAAACATTTAAACAAGTTTTTTAAAACAGATAAAGAATAGGGAAAAGGTCTTCTGTTTTGTTTTCTTTTTGTTATTAGTTTTTTTTTACTTTACATTTCATGTTTCTTTTATTTAAATAGAAGAGTTTTACAAAGAAAAAAGAAACAGTTTTACTACTATCTAATGACAATTACCTGTATTCATGCTTCTAATATATAATCTCATTTACTAAAATTTGTAATAAATAACTGGAAGTTTTTCTTAAAAAAAAAAAAAAAAATCTTATCACTTTTTGGAAGAAAGTTGGATAAAAGATGCAGCTCATCGAAACTGTAATTAGAAAAATACTAAATTTGTGATTACACGAATATATATATATATATATATATATATATATGAAGAATTTTTACTCTTCCCATTTACTAAAATTTGTAATAAATAACTTTTAAATTAATGAATTTTGTATAATCGCGCGAAGCGCAAAAATTTTTCCTAGTTTCTATATATAGAAGATGGCCAAAGAATGCTGACATGGCACCTCTCTTAGGCTAGCATTTGTATTTATCTTTTTTGAATTTTTACCTTTCCTATTAATTCCTTATTTAAGGATGCCTCCAACGGTCACAACGTTTTGTTCGACACCATATTAACAGTCACTCCTTGTGGTCCAAAAGGCCACATGGGACGAAGTTATTACTTATGAGGTCTTTTTACCTCCATTTTGAGTATTTATTTGCCCATTAACTCTCATTATTATTTTCGTTGCTGGTTTCCCTTTCATCTTTGTGATATCCATCTATTTTGCTGTGTAATTTCATTTTTCTCCCCACACTCTTTTCATTCAATTCAATTCATGTTAAAAGCCAAAAGGATACTCCCCTTAAAGAAATAAACGTTTCTTGTAATCTCTACCATCATTTGCTTCTTACAAGGAAAGGGTCAAAAGAAGAACTTGCATTAAAATTGAAGGAGACAGAAAAAAGAAGGGATACTACAAACTCGAGGTGAAGGGAGAACGCGAGTGGCAGCAAAAAATGTGTTATGCGGGTGAGAAGTGATAGCCGTTTGACCGAAAAGTGTTAAGCCCTTTTTAGTCAAATCATTTTTAATGAATGGATAAGGGGTGAATTCAAGTTAAAAGTAATAAATCCTAGATCTGAAATTTAGCAACTTAGATGGTGTGAACCGTATTCAAATCAATAAAATGCCGAGTTAATGCTCAATGATTAGATATAATTATGAGAATGAATGCATACAATAGATGTGGTAAATGACCTTTAATGTAATAAGAAGTAATAAGTCACTCAAATGTTGGATGAGGTGGATGATTCCTTCTTCAGAGACACGTGTGACGGCATGCAATGACAGTGAACAATGTGCCATCGGATCTTGTGAACTAAAGAAGAATGTCGTATGATGGAATTAAGCAAAAGAGACAAGACAAGCTTTTTGTATATTCGATAGTCAACCCTTTTATAAGATGTTTTTTCTCTACAGAAGTTTCGAATCCCCCTCCTTTGTTCTCTCTCTCTTCCTATTTATAATGGATATTCCTAGAAAACCCTAAAAAAGTACAATGTGAGGGAATATTCAACAGAATATTCCTATTCAAAGTCACAGGAATGTTCTTAACAATTGTAGCCGTCGCTCTGTATCCGACCTCGGCATTGATCTTCCCCTTTGAGCGACCCCTCGCCACTTGACCGTACGTAATCTCAACCTACGCCTTAGCTCGTCCATTTGCACTCGCCACGCTAGGCCGAATATTGACCCATACAGTTAGTCCCTCCGCTTATTGAGGTCGTCCTCTTGGGAGTCCTTGATGAGCGATTTCATCTGTATCTAATCGCAAAAATGTTCCTCCATGGCGGACAGGCTGAATTGGTCGAGGTCGCGTTCGTGACGGGTCGGCTTAAAGGTTGTGGTTGGCGTTTCTAACATTGTGTGATGTCATGACCACGCGCGTCATTATTACCCATCTTCCCGATGCAATGCATCATTTCCAGTGCCTCTGTTGGTTCGATCTTGGCGTCGGTGGCAGTTTCTTGCATCGATATCGGTGCCATAATACCTCATAAATAGGGGAAGGGAGGTTCAAAGATGAGGCTTTTGAATTTCATACTTATTTGGTACTTTGCTTGTTCTTCTATTTCCTCTCTGACCCTTGCTTCCGATTTCCTTCTACTTCTCAGCTCCAGCTTTCCCGTTAACCATACATTTCCCTTTGATTCCCTTTCGCCGGTTCTATTGTACACGCTTTTATTGCGGAATGACAAACCCCCATCACACTTCTGATATAGCTTCCAATGCCATTCCTTTATCGGTAGTTATGCCTTCCGGTAGCGGCGAACCCACTGTTGCATAAGATGAAAGTTTTCCTACCGCGGAGGAGATAATCCCTCGGAACCTGTCGGTCAGAAATGACTTTCAGAAAGAACCTGCCCCAGCTCCTAAGCAGGTGCTATAGGTCATGGGGTCGAAGGAAATATCTGACCTTCAGTCTAAATTTCACATTCCTGCCCACGTTGACATCGTTCCGGCGGGGAACGATTCAATACAAGTCCAGCGACCTGGATAATGTGCTTTTTACCAATACCCATTCTTGGTGGGCTACTCTCTTCCTCTTTCCCCACTTGCTGAGGATTCTATCGCTTTTATGGCGTCTGCCCGGCACAGCTTTCCCCATACCTGTATAAAGCCTCACCTATGTTGGCGAAGTTCGCAGAATTGGCCGGTTGTGACATCTCCATTCGTCATCTGCTGCACCTCTTCACGCCTAGTTTTTATAGAGGCACGCTGATTCATTTCCGCCATCGTGGGACCAATGGATTGGTAATGAGGATGGATGATAAGGCGAACCGCCGATTCTAGTGCTACTACTTCTTTGTCATGACCGAGCATCTAGTGGCGGACCCAGTCGAGTTCCCTGAGCGGTGGAACTTTAATCGTAAGGACCTCCAAATGTTCGTCATGTGTTTTGTTTATCTCTCCTCTTTTGTTTCTGACTTGCTCGTGCCTTTCTACTTTCAGCTGGTAAACATCTACCTCCCTCGATTCCTGATATCGAAGACTAGGTGGCTCGCGTCTTATCTCATATTATGGGGATCCGCAATTGGTTGTCATTTAACAGGCGGTTCGGCCCCAAATCTTCGACTAGTGAGTGATTTCCTTTTCTACGACCCTTTTGTTTTTATTGTAGCTTATTGTTGTCTCGTTGGCATTTTTGTTAGATACAATTTTCTTTGCGTGTTAGGTTGGCGGGCTACTGAGGCGGTAGCTTCGGCGCGTAAGGAGGCGAGGCTTCAGGAGCGAATCATGGGTTTAGAGGCGGAGTTGTCCGAGTTGAATGAGCAAGTTGTCAGCCTGAGGGCCGAGAATGTACAATAGCAGGCACAACCATCTGCATTTCATACTTCCGTCGATCTCGGTGTGTCGCGGGAGTTATATGAAATGTGGGTCCACGCTGAGGCCCAACTTGACACATACCGGTCTCTGAAGGCGGCTGGGAAGATTTCCGAGACGAAATTTGAGGATGTTCGTGTCAAGGCACGTGCAGCTCGTGATGCCTGTCGTTATGATCCTGGTACGCCCGGCAGTGACGATGACGAAGATGCCTTAGATTGGCTTGCCTCCGACCCTTGGTACGATGATGAGTATGCTGGTGACGTCGGTGATGGGGGAACGACATGGCGTGAAATCTTTGTACTTGGATGTGTTTTTGTGTTCTTTTTTTGTGGGGGCACCTTTCTAGCCCTTTGTAAAAATGTATTGTAACTGACTGATTGAAATGGAACAGTTGTCTTTTGTTACGTGTTTCTGGCTCTCCTTCTTTTTCCTTTTGTGAGGAAGTCCTTGACTTTTAGTTTGGTTCGAATGAGATCATTGATTCGGATGGAGTCGAGTGTGAGTTAACTCGAGCAAGGTCGAGTGTAGGCTAATTCGAACGAGGTCGAATGCAGATTAACTCGAGCGAGGTCGGATATAGATACATTCGAGCAAGGTCGAATGTTTAATTCGAGCGAGGTTGAGCATAGATTAATTCGAGTGAGGTCGAATATAGATTAATTCAAACGAGGTCGAATGTCTGTTAATTCCAGCGAGGTCGAATGTAGATTAATTCGAGCAAGGTCAAATGTAGATTAATTCGAGCGAGGTCGAATATAGATTAAATCAAACGAGGTCGAATGTCTATTAATTCGAGAAAGGTCGAATATAGATTAATTCGATTGAGGTCGAATGTAGATTAATTCGAGCGAGGTTGAATGTAGATTAATTCAAGCGAGGTCGAATGTCTGTTAATTCGAGCGAGGTCGAATATAGATTAATTCGAGCGAGGTCAAATGTAGATTAATTCTAGCGAGGTCAAATATAGATTAATTCGAACGAGATCGAATATCTATTAATTCGAGCGAGGTCGAAGTGAGGTCGAATATAGATTAATTCGATCAAGGTCAAATGTAGATTAACTCGAGCGAGGTCAAATATAGATTAATTTGAATGAGGTCAAATGTCTGTTAATTCGAGCGAGGTCGAATGTAGATTAATTCGAGCAAGGTCGAATATAGATTAATTCGAGCGAGGTCGAATATAGATTAATTCGAACGAGGTCGAATGTCTATTAATTCGAGCGAGGTCGAATATAGATTAATTCGATCGAGGTCGAAAGTGGATTAATTCGATCGAGGTGGAATATAGATTGATTCGAACGAGGTCGAATGTCTGTTAATTCGAGTGAGGTCGAATGTAGATTAATTCGAGCGAGGTCGAATATAGATTAATTCGATTGAGGTCGATTGTAGATTAATTCGAGCGAGGTCGAATGTCTGTTAATTCGAGCGATGTTGAATGTAGATTAATTCTAACGAGGTCGAATGTAGGTTAATTCGAGAGAGGTCGAATGTAGATGTCCTTTTCATTAGCGTGATGTGCAAATTTGGTGGAGGTGTGTAAGAATGTCATTGCTTTGTTTATTCATTGGAGAATATTACATTTCTTTTCGGTCCATACATACATTCGAGGAGCCCCAGTCTATCTAGTCCCTTCATCGCTCGGCCTGGAGAAGTAGTCAATAGGCGGGGCGATGAACTTAATACTTAAAACATTGAGACACTCCCATTGTCGTCTCATTAAAAACCTCCCCGAGAAAACCCAATTGGGACAAAAATCAGGTGAGGGAAAAAGAGTAAGACTCGGAGGACGTCTATTTTCAGAAGTTGAGGTATTTGAGATGCGCAATGTTCCAATTGTTTGGTAGTAATTTTACCCCCATTGTTTCTAGCTGGAATGATCCTTTGTTTGATGTTGCCGTGATTTTGTGTGGTCCGTCCCAATTGGTTCCCTGTTTGCCTTCCCGTGGGTCTTTGAACGCTTGTGTTTTGGCTTTGAGTACATAGTCCCATACCTTGAGTGGTCTGACTATGGCTCTTTGGTTGTAGTACCGTTCTCCTTGCTATTTCTGAGCTATCATTCTTACGTAGGCCATGTCTCTTCGCTCATCTGTTTCGTCGAGGTCTTGCTTTCTTCTTTCGTCGTTACATGATCCGCTCTCGTTGGAGTATCTTAGACTTGGTTCTCCGACTTCGACTGGTATCACTGCATCAGTCCCATAGACTAGTGAATATGGCATTTGTCCTGTGCTGGTTTTGGCATGGTGCGGTATGCCCATAGCACTTCCGGTAGCAATTCCGGCCACAGTCCCTTGGCGTCCTCAAGCTTTTTCTTCATGATGTTCAGTATTATTTTGTTGGAGGATTCCGTCTGACCGTTGCCTACAGGGTGATATGACGTGGAGAGTATTCATTTGATGTGCCATTTCTCGAAGAATTCGGCAGTCTTTTTCCCGGTGAATTGGGGTCCGTTGTCACAACTGATTTCTTTGGGGATGCCGAAACGGCATATGATGTTCCTCCATATGAATGTGATAACTTCCTATTCGCGTATTTGGGCGAATGCACCTGCTTCTACCCACTTGGAAAAATAGTCAGTTAAAACCAAAAAAAATCGTATATTACCTCGTCCTGCTGGGAGGGGTCCGACTATGTCCATCCCCCATTTGATGAACGGCCAAGGCGATGTCACTGAGTGGGGGTGTTCGCCCACCTAGTGGATCATTGGAGCTTTATGGAATTGTTCGTACTTCCTAACGAAGTCGGCGACTTCCTTTATCATGGTGGGCCAGTAGTAGCCTTCCCGTATGAGGCATCTAATGAGGGCTTGATTACCAGTATGGGCTCCATAGTGACCTTCGTGCACTAATTCGAGGACGCGCCTAGTTTGATTTGTCCCTAGGCATTTCGCCAAAGACCACCAAACGTTCTTTTGTATATGTCATGGTTGATGACGTTGTATCTGGCTGCCTGCATTCGAAGCTTCTTGGCTTTTTTTTTGTCGGGTGGGAGCAATCTGTCCTGCAAATACGATATAATGCAATTGCAACAGTCCTGGGTCAAGTTTATAGTGTGAACCTCGATTTGGTCTATTGACGAACGGATGAGGGTGACTACGTTTTCTTTTCCATCTATGTTCTTGGTAGCTGCTGCTAATTTGGCGAGGCCATCTGCTTTGATGTTTTGTGCTCGAGGTATTTGGTTGAGTTGGCACTCGTCGAACTCGGGCATTAGCTTATGAATTTCTGCCTGATATTTTTGTAGCCTTCGTTCTTTGATTTGGAAAGTCCCTGTGACTTGGTTGACGACGAGTTGCGAGTCACATCGGAGGATGACTCGCCATGCTCCATACTTGAGAGCTAGTATCAATCCTGCAATTACGGCCTCATACTCGGCCTCGTTGTTAGTCATGTTGGGATACCGTATGGACTGGCAAATGACTTCGCCTGTTGGGACCTCGAGCACGAGTCCCATTCCAGATCCTGATGCATTGGAGGCGCCATCGGTGTACAGGACCCATAGGTCCGGTAACTTGGTGGAAGTATGGGTGGCTTCCTGCTCGACCTCAGGCAGTATTTTGGCACTGAAGTCGGTGAGTACTTGCGACTTTATCACCGTTCGCGGCTGATATGTTATATCATGCTCGCTTAATTCGATGGCTAACTTATACCCGACAGCTCGGGTTTATGTAGGATGCTTCTTAGGGGGAAGGTCGTGACTACCGAGATGGGGTGGCATTTAAAATAAGGTCTCAGCTTTCGTGAAGCTATGACTAATGCCAGAGCCAGTTTTTCAAGGTGGGGATACCTCGTCTCAGCATCGACCAGGGTTTTGCTAATGTAACAAAAAGGAGATTGTGTACCTTTGTTTTCGCGGACCAAGACTGCGGTTACTGCAAAGTCGGATACGGCCAAGTAGATTAAGAGACGTTCGCCGGGTTCTGCCTTAGCGAGTAATGGGGGTGAGGACAAGTACGCCTTTAATTCTCTTAGGGCACTGATGCATTCGAAATTCTACTGGAGTCCGTTGTCCTTTTTGAGTACACTGAAGAATTTATGGCATCTGTCTGAGGATCGTGAGATGAACCTTGACAGGGCGGCTATACGACCAGTCAGTTTTTGCACCTGTTTCTTGTTGGTCAGAATCTCAGGTATTCCCTCTATAGCCTTGATTTGGTCGGATTGACCTTGATGCTTCTCTGTGATACCAAAAAGCCGAGGAACTTTCCCGAGGTCACGCCGAAAGCACACTTTTTGGGGTTTAGCTTCATGTCGTATCGTCTAAGTATGTCGAATGCTTCTCTCAGATGGTCGATATGGTCCTCTTTTCTTTTTGATTTGACCAACATGTCGTCTATATAGACTTCCATCGTTTTGCCGAGTTGTTCCTTGAACATCTTGGTGACCAGCCTCTAATAGGTCGCCCCTGCATTTTTCAACCCAAATGGCATGACTCTGCAGCAGTACGTCCCTTGGTGGGTGATGAAGGTGGTCTTCTCCTGGTCCTCTTCCTCTATGAGAATCTGGTTGTAGCCTGAGTAGGCATCCAAGAAGCTTAGTAACTCGTGCCCCGTTGTTGCGTCGATGAGCTGATCGATGTGAGGCAACGGAAGGAGTCTTTCGGACAGGCTTTGTTTAGGTCCGTGAAGTCCACGCACATGTGCCATTTCCCATTTTTCTTTTTCACCATGACCACATTGGCGAACCATTGGGGGTACTTTGACTCCCGAATGGGACCGCTGGTGAGCAATTTCTCTACCTCTTCGTGGACGGCCTCGTTTATTACAGCATTAACTTTTCTTCTGATTTGTCGTATTGGTGGGTAGACTAGATCGACATTCAGCTTGTGTGTTGCGATGTCTTTCGGCATACCTGGCATGTCTGCATGGGAGAAAGCAAACAGATCGGCGTTATCAGTTAAAAATTTATGGAATTTACCTGGCTCTGTGAGTTTGTGGTCGATGTAGGCTTTTATGTTGTGGTCGCTTTCATCCAGCTGGACGGGATCGAGGTCTTCCACTTTTGACTCTGCGGCTTCCACGATGTCGGGGTCTCTAACGACGTCTATATTTTTGTTAGACTCGGGCCCCGGCTTCGGTAATTGCTATGCTCCTGAGCCTTTCTCTCTTAACTGTTGGGTGTATGTGCAATCTTGGCCGATGCGGTAGTATTCTTGAGCTATGCGCGGTTCGCCGCGGATACTGAATATTCCCCATGGGGTAGGGAACTTGATGACCTGGTATAAACTGGACGGGATGGCCCTCATGGCGCGTATCCAAGGTTTCCCTATAATGGCGTTATAGGTAGTGTCTTGTTTCATGATATGGAATATTGTTTCAAGGGTGACTCCCCCAGCCAGTACGGGCAATGTTATCTCTCAGGAGGTTCGTTCAACTGCATTATAAAACCTGTTAGTGTTATGCAGCGTGGTACTATCTTATCCTCGAGTCTCATTTGCATGAGCACTCTAGGATGGATAATACATGCGCCGCTCCCGTCGTCTACCATGATTCTTTTTACATCAGTATCTGAAATTCGTAAGGTAATGACAAGAGCGTCGAAGTGAGGAAAGGTCAAACCGTGGGTGTCTGACTTATCGAAGATAATACTGTCTTCGAGGTCATCATACAGTTCATGGGTGAATGACCGTTTCAATTTGTGTGTGGTGGTGAACTTCACTTGGTTGATTGCTGCTTCATCGCCTCCGTCGATGATAATTTGGATGGTGCGGCGGGGAAGGGTGGCTTTGGGGGGCCTTGATGTGGTTCCCGTCCACGGGCAAAATTGGCTCTCCCTCGGTCGCTCATCAACTCTCTTAGGTGTCCTTGGTGGAGCATGTTCACTACTTCTTGCCGTAGGGCTATGCATTCCTCGGTCTTGTGGCCCCGTTCCTGATAGAACTCGCAGAGGGCGTTCGACATTCTAGAATTTGGATCCGACTTCATTTTTTGTGGCCATTTCACCTTTGGACCGAGCTTCTCCAGGGCGTAAGCTATTTCTGAAGGAGACACAAAAAAATTTTGAGCAGATAATAGTGGAGGCATACCTCTTTCGTTTCGGTGGGTTCCCCGTTTGTGGACCGGAAGCCCCTTCGACTTGGCGGGGAGATACTGGGATGGTCGCTCTGTTGTATGGTTTGTGCCTTTCCCGATTAGGGCGTGGGCCTGCGTGATCTCTCCGGCCATCATTCCAATTATCTTTCCTTGATTCCATTTGGACTGTTGTTAGCCGTTGGGTCAGACCATTGAGGTCGTCTTCATCTGTCCTGACCTCAGCACAGTAAGCATTGTGGATATCTTCCCAAGTGGTGGGAGGGTACTTCATAAGTCTGCTTAATAATTTTCTGGTCGCCCTTAACCCATTCTTGTTCGGCCCGTTTTGAAAGGCCTCTACCGCCATCCCTTTTAGTACATTTGGCAGGCTCATTCTTACCCTATTGAATCGAGCGAGGAAGTCCCTGAGTCCTTCGCCAGGCCATTGTTTAACAGTGAATATGTCATTTACTCTAGCTTCTGCCTTCTCGGCCCCGGCATGGGCGGTGACGAACTTGTCGGCCATTTCTTTGAATGTTATTATGGAACATGCTGGAAATTGTGAGTACCATGTCAAGGCATCCCCTATTAGGGTTTCGTCGAACTTCTTCAGCAGCAACGAAGGTACCTATTCTTTCGAGAGGTCGTTGCCTTTCACCGCCATGACGTAATTAATGATATGGTCTTCAAGATCCGCTATGTCGTCATATATTTTCAAATATGGTGGCATTTTGAAAGTTTTGGGTATGGCATGTGGGGCTACCTCCTCGTTGTATGGATGTTCCATGAACCGGCTGACGTCTCTTTTTGGCAGGAGTTTCGGGGCGCCCGGTATCTTGTCGACCCTTTCTTGGTGCTCCCTTATTTGGTCACGGAGTGCTTTATTCTCGTTTTCCATTTCTTTCATTTTCTTTAGAACAACAACTAGAGCGTCGTTACCTGTATCGACAGTGGTGTGAGTGTTACCTGTTGGGGGAGGGGCGTGTTGCTCGTTGACAACTATTGGGGTGTTCACTCTTGTGGTGTTCCTACTCGCCCCTTGAGCGGGTTTGTCGAGTATGCTGCTTAGGGTACTTGTCTGCCACGCCTCTAGTAATTTTTTCACTGCGGGCGGGGCTTCTTCTGTCATGGACGTGGAGGCTTCCTTCTCATGCGAAGCAGTTACACTACCATGAGGAGGGGGTGAATTACTTTGTCTTGGTGAGGCGCTTGGCGTTGCATCTTCCACGTCCTCCCTTCTCACCTCATTGATGGTGCCTAGGAGGTTAATAGTGACACCCATCACTGCTTTCAGTCTTTCCTCTCCTTTTCCTGCCATGGTTAGCTTGTACAAACAAGGAAGGGAAAGGTTTTGTTGTTGCGTTTTTAGATCTAGAAGAAACTAAACTTTTTAGGAACTCCCCACAGACGACGCCAAATTGCTTGACCAAAAAGTGTTAAGCCCCTTTTAGTTAAACCAATTTTAATGAATGGACAAGGGGTGAATCCAAGTTAAAAGTAATAAATCCTAGATCCAAAATTTAGCAACTTAGATGGTGTGAAGCATGTTCTAATCAATAAAATGTCGAGTTAATGCTCAATGATTAGATATAAATATGAGAATGAATGCATACAATAAATGTGGTAAATGGCCTTTAATGTAATAAGAAGTAATAAGTCACTCTAATGTTGGATGAGGTGGATGATTCCTTCTTCAGAGACAATGTGTGACAACACGCAATGATAGTGAACAATGTGCCCTCGGATCTTGTGAACTAAAGAAGAATGTCGTATGATGGAATCAAGCAAAAGAGACAAGACAAGCTTTTTGTATATTCTTCTTAGTCAACCCTTTTACAAGATGTTTTTCCTTTATAGAAGTTTGAATCCCCCTCCTTTGTTCTCTCTCTCTTCCTATTTATAAGGGATATTCCTAAAAAACCCTAGAAAAGTACAATGTGAGGGAATATTTAGCAGAATATTCCTATTCATAGTCACAGGAACGTTCTTAACAATTGTAGTCGTCGCTCTGTATCCGACCTCGGCATTGATCTTCCCCTTTGAGCGATCCCTCGCCACTAGACCGTACATAATCTCGACCTCGGCCTCATCTCGTTCATTTGCACTCGCCATGCTAGGCCGAAGTTTGACCCATACAATAGCAACTGTGGACTGTGGTATAATCTTTTTTCCCTTTGATTTTTACTACGTTAGCTTCTTATATGTCATGATATAATCTTTTCTTTTCCTTTAATGGGTTGCTTAACATTTTATCACAAATTTTCAGAAAAATAACAATGTTAATCAAGAATAAAATAGATATAATGTATGAATTCTGTAGTTGTTGGGACACATAATATCGTATTCTTCCTGTGATTAGATTTATTTTATTTCTATTCTCAAGAAAGAATATTTTCATGTAACAGCAAAGTGGATATCTCCCTTCACACCTGTTTGCGATTAATTTTTAACATATGAAAGATAAACTGCAATCACAAAATAAGAGAAAAATAATTTCACTAATCAATTGTGAGTACAATTCTGTTTCTCCCTTAATTCATCTCTCCTGATTATCTTCGTTATTCGAGGGCTGAAACCGCGTATTTCTCGAATGTAGGATGATGCAAACCTTCTGGGATATATTTGATCTCCAGCTTCTTGAACTATTTGATTGTCAAGAAGTATCCGGCCATATTTTGATCTTTTTGAGAATATCCCAAGAGGTTATGGGATGTTGAGGCACCTCTTCAAGGGAATATGTATCCCTTTATATAGGTGTGAGTTAGGATTTAGGGTAGAGAAAATGCATAAACACGCCATTAAACTTGTTCGAAAAAGTCATTTACACACCTTAACTTTACGTGTGTCCTAACACCCCACTATTGTTATCTAAACTAAATTTTATACCGCCCTCAAAATACCAAACCAGTCTTGTAGTGGGCTGTGTTAACACACGCCATATATCAAAATACTGCATTGTTTCCTTTTTTATTTTTACTTTTTCTTTCCTTTTTTCACTCTTTTTTTCATTTCATCTTCTCCAGCTTCCTTCATCGTTATCTTCGCACCCAACCACCATGGAAGGCAATCACAACCATAACCTCCCTTAAACCCATAAACTCTATCTCTGAAAAATCAGAACCACCTCCCGTGCCAGTCCACTTTAGCACTTCTAATTTGACCATTTTTCCTTCACATCAATCTCACAAAAGAATACCCACCCAGATCTAGGAGAAAACAAGAGAAAATTCTGGTACGAAAAATGGTATTTCAAGCTCTCCAATCAAGTATTAAAATTATTCCAACTTAAATCCATGACTCAAGCTCTGTACGAAAAATGGTATTTCAAGCTCTCCGTGTATGGCGATCCCAGAAAATTTTTCCCTTATCCCTTAGTTATCTCCTTCTATCTCTATATCTATATAAAATTAACCGTACTATATAACATTCTTCTTTATCTTCTTCAAATAATATTTTAAAAAATGAAGAAAATGAAGAAACGAAGAAAGAGAAAATGGTTCTGAAATGGGTACTGTTAAAATGAAGAAAGAGAAAAAAAAATGAAAAAGAAAAGAAAAATGAATAAGGAAAGAGAAAAAAATAGTATTAAGTTTAATTAGTTAGAGTATACAATAGGAAAGTGACACCTGGACAAGTAACTTAATTTTAAGCTGATTTTTTTGCCTCACGCGCATCTAGGAAGTGAAATACACTTTTTATGACAGATCATCACTTAATGGGGTATTAAATTTAGTTTAGATAAGAATAGTGGGGTGTTAGGACACCCGTAAAGTTAAGGCGTGTAAATGACTTTTCCGAACAAGTTTAATAGGTACTTTATGCATTTTTTCTTTAGGGTAAAGTAACCTCCAAGAAACCCTAATAGACTCCTAGGATTTCAAGAGTCCTGTAGTATCTTAATTTATGATTTGGCTTGATCCCTTAAAATTTCAATGTCTACAAATGGCCCCTACTTCAAGGTTTGTCGGGGTGTAGGCTTGCCGAAACTTTAAGACGAGACTTGAAGTGCTCTACCATCGCAACAAATGGTTTTGAAACTTGAAGTTTTCGATTTACGGGAGGAAGAGATGAAGGGCAGAATTGGTCCCGCTGGGCGTGCCAATTTGTTTGCCATAAATTTTCAAGATATGAAAAATAAACTGCAATCACAAAATAGAAAAATATTTTTACTAATCTATTGTGAGTACAATTCTGTTTCTCCCTTGATTCTTCTCTCCTGATTATCTCCGTGATTTGAGAGCTGAAGCGGCGTATTTCTCGAATGTAGGATGGGCAGACCTCCTGGATATGTATTTGATCTCCAACTTCTTGTATTATTTGATTGTCGAGAAGTATCTGGGCCATATTTTGATCTCTTTGTGAATATCCCAAGAGTTAATGGGAATTTGAATACGCCTCTTCAAGGAAATATGTAGCCCTTTATATAGGTGTGAGTTATGTTTAGGATAGAGTAACCTCCAAACAACCCTAATAGATTCCTAGAATTTCAAAAATCCTATAGTATTTTTAATTTAGGATTTAGCTTGATCCGTTAAATTTCAATGTCTACAACACCCATGACAGATTTATTTTAAAAATGAAACCTTAGCCTTCCTGTCGACCGGGGAAATAAAGCGGTTGGCCGCTCTTATTCTTTAGAGTTGGTTTATGTATTTTCCTCAAATGGTGACAATTTAGTGAAATTCTCTATTGTGGTATTCCTTTTTTATTTGGAATTTTAACTGAGGAATTATTCATATTCCTCTCTCCAATATATATATATATATATATATATATATATATATATATATATATATATCTTGTACATTAAATATAAATATACATAATATATACATAAACAGTGTATATATTTTGATATTTGGACTACCCGCATGTAATTATATTCGACAAACACGTTTTAAATTAAGCATGTTCACAAGGTAAAAATCATTCCAATTTATAATAGATAAGTAAGTCACTTTCCTCATTTTATATAATTTTAGTTCGTTGTCTTCTGGTTACATAATTGAGACTAAATTTGGTCTTGTGATTTCTTTAAGTTATTAAATTTTACTTGATTACCTAACGTTAATTTGAACTCATATTTCTAAAAATCTATTTCTAAGGAAAATGTTTACATTTGTTATTTAATTTATTTATAGAAATTAGTTTTGTATGTATATACATACATGAGAATTTTGGTCTCCTCCTACCTAAACTAATTTACGACTTCAAAAATATTATAAATTTACTTATGATTTCTATACCGCGCGAAGCGCGGATAAATTTACTAGTTTTTACCATAATTTAAGGCCAAATATTTATCAATTCTTATTATGTGTTATCATTTGGTGTCAATTTAATGATCTTAAAAAGGGGTTTTTACCTTCTTATACACTATTTGAAATTTTATTACCCTCCCTACTCAAGTTTCAATTTAATAACATAGGCGTATATAATTTATCAATTATATACACTTTAGGAATTAAATGAGTATCCTTTATATTAGGAATTGAATAAGGAATCAATTATTTTCCATCCTTGTTCTCTCTCCCTCCTGCGCGCTCTCTCTCTCTCTGTCCGTCTCTCTCTGTCTCTCAATCTCTCATTCTCTGTTCTTTCCCCAATTTTTCTTCCTCTGATGTCCTCTAATTTTTATCCTTTCATGTTGTATGTATTTTTAATGAAATTCATCATTGGACTTCAATCGTTTTACTATAGAGTTTTAACTTAGCAATTTTCTTTCATGTTGCACAATTGGTGTTCAAATTGAAATTGTCAATCAATAAATTTTGAAGGTGTTTGATTCTCCGCCATTGACAGCCATTAAAAATCTTTGAAGCTTTGAATTCGATTTTTGATTTTCAAAACCATTATTTATGTGGATTGTGTGTTGTTGCAAGCACTTGGGATATATCTCAATTTTGAGGGTGTTTGGTGAATATTAGACTTGATTTTGGCTGAATTTCAGATTGAAACTTGAAGAAGAAGAAGAAGAAGAAGAAGAAGAAGAAGAAGAAGAAGAAGAAGAAGAAGAAGAAGAAGAAGAAGAAGAAGAAGAAGACAGACATGACATACAATATACTTACGAAATTGTAGTAAAGTTGTAGTATAATTGTATGTAAATTGTATTATGTTGTAGTTATATATTTTTTTTATTTGAATGTCATATGAAAGTTGAACAATAGTTGTATAATGTATGAATCGTTGTATAAAATTTGTATTTAAGTTACCAACACAATCTTTTTACATAAAATTATTGATTTGTATCAAAATTGTATTAAGAGAGTAAGTTTTGATTGGAATTTTAGAGAAGGCGAAACACATACCACAGACAAAAATATATATAAATAAGATACAAAATATGTACAAAGACATTGTATAAAATTTATAGTTAAGTTGTATGATATTGTAGTTGTATATAACTGGTTAGAAATAATGTATGAAAGTTGTAGATAAGTTGTATAATATATAATTTGTTCTATGAATTTAATTTTTACTATGTATAAAGACATATTATAAATTTTGTATAAAAATTATATTTAAGTTGTATGATATTGTAGTTGTATTTAACTGGGTAGAAATAATGTATTAATGTTGTAGATAAGCTGTATAATATATAATTACTATGTATAAATCAAATAAAAAATACAAAAGACATATTGTATAAAATTTATATAAAAGTTATATTTAAGTTGTATGATATTGTAATTGTATTTAAGCACACACCATAGTTGTATAATACGGTTTCAAATAAAACACCACAGATATGTCGATTATGATGAGAAGCATCAGGCGGAGAAACTAATAAGCGCAGAAAATTGCGGCTGGTATTACTGGCTGGGGTGGTTGTTATGGTGTATTGGATCAATCCTCATATATTGTATTCTGTATTTATTTAGCAGGTATGTATAATAATATAGGAGCAGTACCGAACCAATAAGTTTTGGTCTAAATTCTATATATTCATTGAATACGTACAAATTTGAAACCTATAATTTCAAATCGAAACTCTATTTCCTACAATCTGATTCAGCTTCACAAAAAGTGATGAATTAGAAAAGTGCTTTGAAGTAGTATGGTATGGGTGATGGGGCCATCATCCAGGAAATTAAAGCAGGAATGAACACAGACAACATAATAAATTATCTGTATTGTTGAAAATAAATTAAATAATAATCTTTCTGAAAACAAAAACAGAAAGTTAATAGAAATTAAATTCAGAAAAACAGTAAACTGCTTCGACAATTCTGAAAATATTGTAGGAACAAATCGAGCCCACTGAATACACAGTGTGTCCTTAAGGAAATTATTCCCCTCAAGTACCCGAGGTTCTGGAATATATCCTCCCAGAATAGAACGATTTAACTCACCAGTGTATCGGTACCTAAAACTCTGGTGATCGGCGAACCACTCGATGGTCGTAAAACACACTGGAATATTTTGTGCAGAAGAAGAAGAAGATTCAGAAAATTTAGTAAGTAAATATTCTGGGATTTGAAGGTCTATTTATAGCCAACTTGGTGATGTTTCTGAAGAGGTTTGCAACCTTTCAGAATAGTCATGACTGTTGGAACGGGTGTGACCCTCTGAAGAGGTTTGCAACCTTTCAGAACAATCATGGCTGTTGGAACAGGTGTGACCCTCTGAAGAGGTTTGCAAC
>NW_017672108.1:89430-94740 GCF_001879085.1 Nicotiana attenuata
AAAAACTCACTATCGGACCGGAAACTTCAAAAATTCAAACTTCGGCATTTCAAGCCTAAATGAGCTACGAGCCTCCAAAATACATTCCGAACACGCTCCCAACCCCGAAATTACCTAACGGAGCTAACGGAACCATCGAATTTCCATTCCGAGGTCGTCTTCATACTGTTCTGATTACGGACCATTTTTTTAACTCTTAAGCTCTCATTTAGGGACTAAGTGTCCCAAAACTCTCCAAAACTCAACACCGAACGTCCCGGCAAACCAAAATAGCAGAAATGAACTTAGGGGAAACAGTTAATGGGGGGTCGGGGCAAAATTTCCAAAAACGACCGGCCGGGTCGTTACAATATCCACTTGTGGATTTAACTTCAGATGATCCGGTGATCCAATTTGCATCACTATATCCCTCGATCACGGAAGGATATTTGTTATAATGCAAAGTATAATTTTTGGTATGTTTCAGATATCCCAAAACTCGTTTCATTGCCATCCAATGTATTTGATTGGGATTACTTGTAAACCGACTCAGTTTGCTAATAGCACATGCTATATCTGGTCGCGTACAATTCATGATATACATCAAACTTCCCAATACTCTTGCATAGTCCAGTTGTGAGTCACTTTCACCTTCATTCTTTTGAAGTGCATAACTCACGTCAATTGGAGTCTTGGCAATTTTGAAATCCAAATACTTGAACTTGTCAAGTACCTTTTCAATGTAGTGAGACTGTGATAATGCTAGACCTTGTGGAGTCTTTGCGGATTCTGATTCCTAAGATCACATCAGCAACTCCTAAGTCTTTCATGTCGAATTTGCTAGCCAACATGCGCTTTGTAGCATTTATATCTACCATACTTTTGCTTATTATCAACATGTCATCAACATATAAACAAACAATGACTTCATGACCTGGAGTATTTTTAATGTAAACACATTTGTCACACTCGTTGATTTTAAACCCATTTGCCAACATTGTTTGGTCAAATTTTGCATGCCATTGTTTGGGTGCTTGTTTAAGTCCATAAAGCGACTTAACAAGTTTGCACACTTTCTTTTCTTTATCAGGAACCACAAAACCCTCAGGTTGTTCCATGTAAATTTCTTCCTCCAATTTTCCATTTAGGAAAGCTGTTTTAACATCCATTTGATGGATTTCAAGACCATACACGGCCGCTAGTGCTACTAACACCCTAATAGATGTTATCCTCGTTACTGGCGAGTAAGTGTCGAAGTAATCAAGGCCTTCCTTTTATCTATAACCTTTGACAGCAAGTCTTGCCTTATATTTGTCAATAGTGCCATCAGCTTTAATTTTCCGTTTAAAGATCCATTTCGAACCTAACGGCTTATTTCCTGGAGGAAAATCAACCAATTCCCATGTATGATTATCCGAAATTGATTGAATCTCACTATTGACTGCCTCTTTCCAAAATGCTGAATCAGAAGACGACATAGCTGCTTTAAAAGTTTGAGGCTCATTTTCAAGCAAGAATGTCACAAAATCTGGTCCAAAGGACGTAGATGTTCTTTGACGTTTGCTACGCCTTGGATCTTCTATACTTGGAGTATTTTCCTTTGGTTCTTCCCGAGGTCGTTTAGGTTTTTCACTTAACGACTCGCTTTCAGTTTTATACAGATAGATGCTTTCAAAGAATTCAGCATTATCTGATTCCACTACCGTATTAACATGAATCTCGGGATTATCAGATTTTTGAACCAAAAATCGACATGCTTTACTATTTGTAGCATATCCAATGAAAACACAATCTACTATCTTTGGTCCAATTTTAACCCTTTTAGGTAAAGGAACCTGTACCTTTGCTAGACACCCCCACACTTTGAAATATTTCAAGTTGGGTTTTCTTCCTTTCCATTTTTCATATGGAATAGATTGCGTTTTGTTGTGGGGTACTCTGTTGAGTATTCGGTTAGCTGTAAGGATAGCTTCCCCCCACAAACTCTGCGGTAATCCGGAACTTATTAATAAAGAATTCATCATTTCTTTTAATGTCCGATTTTTCCTTTCCGCAATTCCGTTGGATTGAGGTGTGTAAGGTGCAGTAGTTTGATGGATAATTCCATATTCCGAACATATTTCTGCAAACGGAGATTCATATTCTCTACCTCGATCACTTCTAATCATTTTGATCTTTTTATTCAATTGATTTTCTACTTCATTCTTGTATTGCTTAAATGCTTTAATTGCTTCATCCTTACTATTGAGCAAATAAACATAACAATATCTAGTGCAATCGTCAATAAAAGTAATAAAATACTTTTTCCCACCTCGAGATGGTGTCGACTTCATATCGCAAATGTCAGTATGAATTAAGTCTAAAGGATTTGAATTCCTTTCAACAGACTTATAAGGATGTTTTACAAACTTAGATTCAACACATATTTGACATTTCGATTTATTACACTCGAATTTAGGCAATACTTCTAAATTAATTAACTTCCGCAAGGTTTTATAATTGACATGTCCTAAACGAATATGCCATAAATCATTTGACTCCAATAAATAAGAAGAAGCTGAAATTTTATTCATACTGTCAACAACCATTACATTGAGTTTGAAAAGGCCCTCCGTGAGGTAGCCTTTTCCAACATACATTTCGTTCTTGCTTACAACAACTTTATCAGAAACAAATACACATTTGAATCCATTCTTTACAAGTAAAGAAGTAGAAACTAAATTCTTCCTAATAGTAGGAACATGAAGAACGTTGTTGAGCGTTAACACCTTGCCGGAAGTCATCTTCAGGAATATCTTCCCATAACCTTCAATCTTGGCTGTTGCATTATTTCCCATGGAAATTTCTTCTTCGGGACCAGCAGTAGAGTAAGTCGCAAATGCTTCTTTGACAGCACAAACATGTCGAGTGGCTCCAGAGTCAATCCACCACTCCTTCGGATTTCCAACTAAGTTGCATTCCGAAAGCATTGCGCAAAGATCATCAATGTCATTATTCTTCTCCACTATGTTGGCTTGTCCCTTCTTCTTATCCTTTTTCGGGAGACGACAATCAGGGCTTTTGTGACCGACTTTTCCACAATTGTAGCAGCTGCCCTTGAATTTCTTTTTGTTCTGCTCCTTAGTTTGTCCAGAAGACCTCTTCCTCTTCTTACTTTTTGGAGCAGTCTCTTCAACGATATTAGCTCCCATGATCGTTGAATTTCCACGAGACTTCTTCTCGGCTGTTTTGTTGTCTTCCTCGATCTTTAGACGTATCACAAGATCTTCCAACTTCATTTCTTTGCGTTTGTGCTTCAGATAGTTCTTGAAATCTCTCCACGAAGGAGGCAATTTTTCAATCATAGCAGCTACTTGAAATGCTTCATTCACGACCATACCTTCAGCTATAAGGTCGTGAAAAATAAGTTGAAGCTCCTGAACTTGGGTTCCCACAGTTTTGCTGTCTATCATTTTATAGTCTAGAAACTTGGCAACCACGAACTTCTTCAAGCATGCATCTTCTGTCTTGTACTTCTTCTCAAGTGCGTCCCATAATTCTTTCGAAGTATTCATTGCACTGTACACATTGTACAAGTCATCTTCTAAAGCACTTAAGATATAGCCTTTGCAAAGAAAATCTGCCTGCTTCCATGCCTCAACAACCATGAACTTTTCATTATCCGGCATGTCCGCAGCAGGCACTGGAGGCTCTTCACTAGTGAATTTCTGCATACCAAGTGTGGTAAGCCAGAAGAACACCCTTTGCTGCCATCCTTTGAAGTTGGTTCCAGAAAATTTCCCCGGTTTCTCAGCCGGAGGAACAGCAGTGCGGCTTGACGAGGCTATCGTCGTTGCACCAACAGTCGCAGAAGGATTTCCATTTTCATTTGCCATTTCTTACTGTCAACAACAGAAGAAATCAATTAATGGCAAAACCAAAACAGTAAATAATACTGTAATCAATAAACAGTACGTAATAAAAACAACTAAGGTTTTTATATACTGTTTTACAGAAAAACGATGAAGTTTTTATGTTCTTCAAATCGTTTTCTGAATTTCAATACCCTGATGAAGTTTTTATATCTTCAAATCAGAATAGTAAAATTCAGACAGAATACAGAATATAATAAAAATAATTTCCTTAAGATTGTTATTTATCTGTATTGTTGAAAATAAATTAAATAATAATCTTTCCGAAAACAAAAACAGAAAGTTAATAGAAATTAAATTTCGAAAAACAGTAAAATGCTTCAAAATAAATTCTGAAAACATTCTAGGAACAAATCGAGCCCACTGAATACACAGTGTGTTCTTAAGGAAATTATTCCCCTCAAGTACCCGAGGTTCTGGAATATATCCTCCCAGGATAGAACGATTTAACTCGCCAGTGTATCGGTACCTAAAACTCTGGTGATCGGCAAACCACTCGATGGTCGTAAAATACACTGGAATATTTTGTGCAGAAGAAGAAGAAGATTCAGAAAATTTAGTAAGTAAATATTCTGGGATTTGAAGGTCTATTTATAGCCAACTTGGTGATGTTTCTGAAGAGGTTTGCAACCTTTCAGAATAGTCATGACTGTTGGAACAGGTGTGACCCTCCGAAGAGGTTTGCAACCTTTCAGAACAGTCATGGCTGTTGGAACAGGTGTGACCCTCTGAAGAGGTTTCCAGCCTTTCAGAATAGTCATGGCTATTGGAAATTTATTGCGGGAAATTTAAAACGAATTTAAATTAATCCGAAAAAGAAAACCGGGCTAGACCGGACCGGGTCGCGGGTCATCCCTCCATTTCTTTTCCCACCATTTTCCGTTCACACCTCTTTTGTTATTATTTATTAAATAACAAACCCAACAACTGTTTCTTTTCATTTATCTCTCTTTTATTCTTTGGTCATTTTGAAATTTATCTCTCTACTAATTAGAAGAACAAGAAGAAAAGGTAGATTTAGGGTGTGTTTGGGGAAAATATTTCTTGAAAAACAAGTAGTAATCTTGCTTATTTTCCGGTATATGGTACGCAAATTAAGAAAAATAAATTCTCAAGAATATTCATAAATAATTTAGATACAATAAACATGAAGCCATAAACTTTCGAACCAACAACGTAACCTTCAGAACCCACAAATTTTCTAAACTTCTGAACAGCTAAACTTTCGAACCCGTAAAATCTATAATTTCTAAACCCGCAAACTTTCAAACACATAAACCTTCGAACTCATAACTTTGGAACTTGTAAAATTTCTAACCTGTAAACTGAAAAATAAAAAATCGGAACTGAAAACAAAAAAAATTGCCCGGGGGGGGGGGGGGGGGAGTGGTACGGGACGTAGGGTGGTCGAAAAACCGAA